>NC_091306.1:47469097-47489097 GCF_038502225.1 Cherax quadricarinatus
GTTCATTACCAACGACCGGCATAGCTGTATGACCCTAGTAGGTTAAGTGCTTGGCTTCGATTACAATGAAAATAGAGTTCTACAATAACGTTACAGTAGTGAGGCAGGAGAGAGAGAGAGAGAAGGGTGAGTGGTGTGCATACTTCTGGACTGACAGAAGACTTTCAACACAGTACCGTATAAAGGACTTGGTCGAAAACTAAACGAGCAGGTAGGAATAACAGGCACTACAGTGTATCACGGAATATTTATCAGGAAGAAAACAATGAGTGATTGAGAAGAGGAGTCGGAATGGGCGTATGTGATGAGTGGGGTGTCGAAAGGCTCAGTATAGGACCGGTATTAGTTCTTCCGTACCGGAACTATAGGATGGAAGAGATAGAAGAAAAGGTCTCTGTTTGCAGATGATTTGAGACTCATGGGAAGAAAAAAAACTGATGACCAGGAAAATATTCAAATGAACTGGAGTATATTGCCTGATGTGCACATCAATCAGATAAATGTGTGACATATGCCATATATACGTAGTGTAAGTCACACTATATACAGCATAAGTCAAGCCCTTAATGGTGTATGGGGCACAAGTATGGGACCCACATTTAATCAATAGAGAGAGAGAGAGAGAGAGAGAGAGAGAGAGAGAGAGAGAGAGAGAGAAATCCTTGAGATAGAATTTGATTCCAGACTGGCTATGAAAAACTACGTTGTAAATCTTGAAAACAAAGCGGTCAAGAAGCTTACACCATTTAAACGTATCTCGCAGCTGTCCGACAATAGAGGTTGCAAAACTCTGTACAAGGCATAAATACACTAACACCTTGAGAATGCTCCTCTTTCTTGGATTGTCTACCCCCCTTCATCTACGACTTCTTGACAGAGTAGAGAAGAGAGTAAGGTGACTTACCGTTCCCTTAATACACTGCGTGGACGGATCTGTCAATTCAGCAGAGCCTTCACCGCCGGAAGGATATGGGTTTCTTTACAGTTATGAAAAAACTCAAGGTCCCATACCTACCTCCACTTCCTGGTCAGCAAGAACTTCTACACCACAAGACGGGCAGCCAACAGCAACTACACACTGGTTGTACCCTTCTCAAAAACGTTCATTTGTTCCTAGGATGACTCAAGTCTGGAACATGTACGTACAGCAGAATAACATCGATGACAAAGGTCACCAAATGAAATCACTAGATCCAATTTAATCCTTTTCTTCATTTGTATATATCTTAATAATAAAAGGCTTTAAAATAAGCTAATGTAGGTAACAGCTGTAAGTAAAAGTAATCTAATCTAACCTTTCCCAACCTAACTTTACCTTACCTATCCCAACCTAATTAACCGAATCTAACCCAGTTTTACACAACATATAAGATATCATTGATAAGCGTTGAGGAAGAGTTGAGAAACAGGTTGACAACTTTGTAAGAAAAACCAAGCAGTAAAACGTAGATCGGTTGTTTAATTAGCCAAAGCGTCTCTCTCTGTCTGTCTGTCTCTCTCTCTCTCTCTCTCTCTCTCTCTCTCTCTCTCTCTCTCTCTCTCTCTCTCTCTCTCTCTCTCTCTCTCTGTGCAGACGATATTTGTCATTCTTTTATTTCACTTTCCTGTAACAAATCTCCAAACATCGCTTTGTTTAGTTTATTATCTCCTGACGTAACACTAAGAGGATGATATCAATTACAAGTGAAATCGTTTTCACCATAATGATCCCGCACCCGGGTATAAACGCGTGTCTTTAAGAGTGCTATTAGATTTAATTATTATTGATAAGAGGAACTTCTCAAGGTTTAATAGTATTTTCTCTTTACAGACGAACAGTTACCCACATAAACACCGGAAACTGCATCTCTTATGTTCCTGTTCTTCTTCACACTGTGTTCAGCTCCTTTTATTCGTATTTTTGTTTAAACTCGTGGCATACCTGGACTAGAAGAAATGTAAATTGAGACATTTCTCAGAGTTTATGCATTGATTTTTCCTCTCAGTACCTGTGACAAAGGGGCGGAACTAAACTTCCGTGTCGATTGCTTGGCCAACCAGGCTGCTATTGCCAGTGTACCACACTTATATAGACCTGTTTGATGTAGAATGTAGTTCATCACACACACACACACACACACACACACACACACACACACACACACACACACACGCGCACACACACACACACACACACATACACACTATATATATATATATATATATATATATATATATATATATATATATATATATATATATATATATATATATATATATATATATAACAATGCGACTAGCCGGGGGATCGAACCTGTGTTATTTTAGCCCGCCTCATGGTGAGCGAAAATTCACGATGCTCTAACCCACTGGACCATACAATCTTACAAAGATCACGCACCCAGCAGAGCTAGGTGTTGTATCGTGATCTGAGGACATACGGTGGTGTGGGTGCCTCAGAGCTAATATCATTCTACTCCCCGTGTGGTGTACTAGCCTCCAAAAGCAGTATATATAGTACAATACCTAGCTCTGCTGGGTGCGTGATCTTTGTTGGATTGTACGGTGCAGTGGGTTAGAGCGTCGTGAAGTTTTGTTGATCATGAGGCGGCTTAAACAACAAGGTAAAATTGGTCAATTAGCAAGAAATCGTTTAAATTAAGAGATTTCTAAAATTTTCTTTTATACGTTTAAAGATAATTGTTTCCATTTATGTTAATGTAAAAATTAATAATTTTGTACCAAATGAACCTTAGAAAACTTACCTAATCTTATTAGAACAAGCGCAATTTAATTTAGCGTAATTCAACTACATTTTAGATAAGTTTACAATAATTTAATAATAAAGAAACACAATGAAATATATTTTTTTCGTTAGGTTCAGAATGATTTTTGCAAAATTATTGCATACACAAATTTTCGATAGCCTTATTCGGCAAGAGGAGCGTTGCTATTTAAGCCAAAATTTCAAGTTTTACCTACTCGGCGCGACATTAATATATATATATATATATATATATATATATATATATATATATATATATATATATATATATATATATATATATAATCACATTGAATTCAAAAACTGGCTTATTAGCTTCTCGAAATCTTGTTGTTTAATCCTCGTGCTATATCCTTTATTACTGTTTTCGATGTTATTTTTTTCTTCCACACACTGTCCTCCCAGAGTTTTCTCACCCGCCTGGGAACGCAGCAAGAAATCGTAGAGGTAAGGCCAAGGTGGGCGAGCTATGTTATGTGGGCAGATAGGTCAACGGGCGGGGCCAGGGAAAGGCAGGGCTAGGCGAGGGTGGGAGCAGAAAAATTCAGGGTTATGTGAGGGCGGAGGCAGGCAGGAAAAGGCTGGGCTATGTGAGGGCGGAGACAGGGACAGACAGAGCGAGGTGCGGTGCATGAGGATAATACTATCAATCAAAATATTACCGGAAGGTGAAGGCTTCCGTAAGCTGGTCATATATATAACCGTAGAACAAAATGAAAATCAAGAGAGTGGAGGCTGCATTGATGCTGGGTATGGGCTCTTGTTGCGAGGAACTGGAACTCGATTTCCCTACTGATTGCTTCACATTCTCCAGGCGCTGTTTGACCCCTATGCTGTTTGACCCCATGACCCCTTATGCTGTCCATGATAGTGTTGTAGTCACCTGTTATTACATGAACCTTGATATCAGAATATCAGGCCAGGCATGAAATAATGAATAATTTGAATGTACGTATTTTATTTTTTTGGAAAGAGTAATAAGAGCAAAAAAAAAAAAAAAAAAAAAAGCAATCGTCGATTAGGCTATTTGTATATTTTTTGTCTAGCCTGCCAACCCCTCTGAACCCCACCCAACCACCGGCGCCACCTCAAGCACAACCAAAAGCCCCACTACTACCATCTGCATTACTTCCAGAACAACTACCACCTCCGCTACCAACAAAACCACTGTTACCTTCACCACTCTAACATAACCATCACCCAGACCACCACTGCCACCACGCCAGTCAGAACCACTGCTCCAAACACCACTGCCACCACGCCAGTCAGAACCACTGCTCCAAACACCACTGCCACCACGCCAGTCAGAACCACTGTTATAAACACCACTACCACTGCCTCTCCAATCAACTTTATTCAGTCCCGGCCACCGACACTAAGAGGAGAGGGGGCACAGAATTTATTACCACTATCTTCACTCTCACACTCCAGCATCACTAGTACATTCACTACCACACCACCGCCTGCATTTCCCTGACTACCACCACTGACTGCACTTGATCTGTACTCACTGGAGCGCAGGTGAGAGAGATGTATTATAATCTACATCTGGAAAATCCTAGAGGGACTGGTCCCAAATCTGCACACAGAAATCACTCCCTTCGAAAGCAAAAGACTGGGATAATGGTGCACCCATACACTCAGTGAAAAGTAGGGGCCCAAGACTGCTCAAAAGCCTCCCACCAGGCATAAGGGGAATTACCAATATACCCCTGGCTGCCTTCTCGATAGAACGGGGCAGATTTTTGAAGTCAGTACCTGATCAGCCGGGCTGTGGTTCGTACTTTGGACAACGTGCTACCAGCAATAATAGTCTGGTTGATCAAGCCCCTGATCCCCCAGGAGCCTCGTCAAGGACTGAGCCTCGAGGTCGCTAACCCCCAAGAACACCCTCCAGGTAGGCAACTCCACCACTAGCCCCTGCACCAACACACCACTACCGCCACAAATATCTCACACCACAATCACCTGCAAAACCCAACAAACAATGCGTCTTAAACCCCACCACCGAAACACGTCAGCACCACCCTACCACCACGGCATCAACCACCACTGCCTAGGCGACCCCACCAATGCTACCTAAGCCAAACTCATCACTACCCCCTGAACATCCCCACCAAAACCATCTATACAGCCCTCACCATCACAGCTATAACACCTCACCAAGAACAACATTGGTTTAGAAAAACACGTAAGCAAACACTATGACATATTTATTAGAAAACGTTTCGGTCCTGGGACCTTGATCACTTCTAACATACAGAGGTAGAAAGACCATATTTATAGCCGGAGAGTGAGGTGTGAGTGACGCACGGTGACCTGAGGAATGTCATGTTGGGATGAGGACGGGTAGACGATGAAATCATGTGACTCCTGTGTTGTTGGTGCTTAAGTATTATGTGTGCCAATGTTTTCGAAATTTTGTAGTTTCCAGTGTTGCGTTCTATAGTGTCGGTGACAGCGATTAGTGAGGCTTCTAGGCACCGTCGGCGTCTGAGGTCTGGTTCGGTGAGAACGAGTTGTGCCTCATTCCAGTTCATCAAATGCCCCGTGGGTCTCTGTGGAGGACACAGGTGTACCTTACATCGTCTCTGTTAGAGGCATTTCTATGCTCATTCAGGCGGACTGCAAGATCTCTGCCTGTCTCGCCTACATATTTCTTGGGACAGAACCCACAGGCAGCCTTCAAGAGAGAGCTGGACAGATACCTAAAGTCAGTGCCGGATCAGCCGGGCTGTGGCTCGTACGTTGGACTGCGTGCGGCCAGCAGTAACAGCCTAGTTGATCAGGCCCTGATCCATCGGGAGGCCTGGTCATGGACCGGGCCGCGGGGGCGTTGATCCCCGGAATAACCTCCAGGTAACCTCCAGGGGATAGTGTAGACGCCTGCTGTAGAAGTTAGAGGTGTGGGGCTGCGTTTCGTAGTGAGGTCTTTGATAGATGATGTGTTCATGGTGGAAACGTTGATGTTACTCATAGCAAGTGCCCGGCGAGTATTCGTGGCAACATCACCACATGGGTGCACTATGAACTGCTTATGGGGCTGTTCCATGGACGGTTTGTTGAGGATAGCTTGTGCTTTGAGTCTGCAATCTCGGATGAAGAAAGATGGAAACTGAAGACATGTAAAGGCTTGTGTTATGTAAGTACATTCTTCTTCAAGAAAACAAGGGCTGGAGATGCGAAGAGCTCTGAAAAAGAAGTCAATAAGGACTCCTCTTTTAGTGTTAATTTCAACTTCTTCAAGTATCAGGACAACTGTTACAAACAGTGCTTTGGGATGGCAATGGGCAGCCCGCTCAGTGCTGTGCTTGCCAACCTCTTCATGGAAAACCTAGAGACAGAAATTCAGCACCCTCATTCCCAACACCGTTACCTGGCTAAGATACGTTGATGATATATTGGTTTTCTATCCGAGACGTCTCAATATCCAGGTCCTTCTTAATAAGATCAATGCAACCGAACCATCAATAAAATTTACACTTGAACGTTGGCAAACTTCCTTTCCTCGACGTTCTCCTGTGCAGATCTCCCGACAGTGACAAACTTCTCTTCAAAGTGTATAGAAAACCTACCAACAAGGACGATCTTATACACTTATTCACACCAAGACACCCGCACTAAGAGGAGTCCTCATTGGCTTCTTTTTGAGAGCTCTTCGCATCTCCAGCCCTTGTTTTCTTGAAGAAGAATGTACTTACATAACACAAGCCTTTACATGTCTTCAGTTCCCATCTTTCTTCATCCGAGATTGCAGACTCAAAGCACAAGCTATCCTCAACAAACCGCCCATGGAACAGCCCCATAAGCAGTTCATAGTGCACCCATGTGGTGATATTGCCACGAATACTCGCCGGGCACCTGCTATGAGTAACATCAACGTTTCCACCATAAACACATCATCTATCAAAGACCTCACTACGAAACGCAGCCCCGCACCTTTAACTTCTACAGCAGGCGTCTACACTATCCCCTGTGGATTCTATCCCAAGAAATATGTAGGCGAGACAGGCAGAGATCTTGCAGTCCGCCTGAATGAGCATCGAAATGCCTCTAACAGAGACGATGTAAGGTACGCCTGTGTCCTCCACAGAGACTCCACGGGGCATTTGATGAACTGGAATGAGGCACAACTCGTTCTCACCGAACCAGACCTCAGACGCCGATGGTGTCTAGAAGCTTCACTAATCGCTGTCACCGACACTAGAACGCAACACTGGAAACTACAAAATTTCAAAAACATTGGCACACATGATACTTAAGCACCACCAACCCAACAACACAGGAGTCACATGATTTCATCGTCTACCCGTCCTCATCCCAACATGACATTCTTCAGGTCACCGTGCGTCACTCACACTTCACTCTCCGCCTATATATATATTGTCTTTCTACCTCTGTATGTTAGACATGTTAGAAGTGATCAAGGTCCCAGGACCGAAACGTTTTCTAATAAATATGTCAGTGTTTGCTTACGTGTCTTTCTAAACCAACTTGTCGGTATTTATTACCAAGTTTTACACCAAGAACAACATTACACACCACTAACGCCTACACCGACCCCAACTCCACTTCGTAACCTCCCCCCACCCCCACACGGCTTGATACCACTAGTACTTTTAACATCCAACAACGACCGCCTGCACCACCCCACAACCATCGCCTGCACCGCCCCACAACCACCCTCTGTACCACCCCACCACCGCCTGCACCACCCCACAACCACCGCGCCTGCACCACCCCACAACCACCGCCTGCACCACCCCACCGATTGCACCACCCCACAACCACCGCCTGCACCGCCTGCAACCACCGCCTGCACCGCCCCACAACCACCGCCTGCACCACCCCACAACCACCGCCTGCAGCACCCCACAACCACCGATTGCACCACCCCACAACCACTGCATGCACCACCCCACAACCACAGCCTGCACCACCCAACAACCACCACCTACACCACCCCACAACCACCACCTACACCACCCCACAACCACTGCCTGCACCACCCTACAACCACAACCTACACCCCACAACCACTGCCTGCACCACCCCACAACCACCACCTACACCCCACAAACACCGCCTGCACCACCCCACAACCACTGCCTGCACCACCCCACAACCACCACCTACACCCCACAAACACCGCCTGCACCACCCCACAACCATGCCTGCACCACCCCACAACCACTGCCTGCACCACCCCACAACCACCACCTGCACCACCCCACAACCACCGCCTGCACCACCCCACAACCACCGCCTGCACCACCCCACAACCACCGCCTGTACCACCCCACAACCACCGCCTGCACCACCCCACAACCACCACCTACACCACACAACCACCGCCTGCACCACCCCACAACCACAGCCTGCACCACCCCACAACCACCTACACCACCCACAACCATCGCCAACACCACCCCACAACCAGCACCTGCACCACCCCACAACCAGCACCTGCACCACCCCACAACCAGCACCTGCACCACCCAACAACCATCGCCAACACCACCCCATAACCAGTACCTGCACCACCCCACAACCACCTACACCACCCACAACCATCGCCAACACCACCCCACAACCACCACCTACACCAACCAACAACCATCGCCTGCATCACCTCACAACCACCATATGCACCACCCTACAGCCATCGCCTGTACCATAGCACAACCACCACCTACACCACCCAACAACCACCACCTGAACCATCCCACAAGCACCACCTGCACCACCCCATAACCACCTCTTTTACCACCCCACAACCGTCGCCTGCACCACCCCACAACCATCGCCTGCACCACCCCACATCCACCACCTGCACCATCCCACAACCACCACCTGCATCACTCCTTATCTCAGTAGAACCAGTAACCAGTTACCGGTGTCAGTAGTGACTCACTACCAACCGTCTGTGTGAATCACTTGTTATTCACTAATGTTACAGCTGACCCTAGCATGTTTTGAACCAGCTCACCCTCTAGGAATCATCTCGTGAGTCAGTGGAAGGATACGGAGCGGAGATGCAGGTCAACCTTGGCACTTCCCATATATTCCGTGTTAATATACTTCATTATTGTCTTCGTGACTGTTATTATCCAATCCACGTTATGGAACCAAATGGGACAAATTGGTGGCAGCGTTGTGGGCGTAGATTTATGGGTATTTCCGCCGTTAGAAGATTGTTTCCAGGGTGCCCACAGGTCAGAGGGTACTTCTCTCCCTTTACCTCCAGCTAGCCTCTTCTACCCTCTACCTCCAGCTAGCCTCTTCTACCCTCACCCACCTCCAAAGGGTGTCGTCCCAGCCTGTAAGCCAGTTGCAGCCGCCTCTCAAGCTTCCTGGCTTAGTTCATGTGCTAATTGCTTCAATCTCCGAGAGGTTGACCCGGATTTTGCAATTAAGCCAGCTAGTAAACCAGTCTGTGGGAGAGACTGCCAGTCAGCCTGCCTCAGTCTATAATCCAGCCTGTCTCCGGTCATCCACCTGCTCCTTCATGTTGTGTGCATCGTTACACGTCGTCCAGTCAGCCATTCTCGTGGATTAAGCCAGCAAGACACCCAGCTGAGAGAGAGAGAGACGCAAGCCATGCAAGTTCCTCTGAAAGTTAAGACACTTGTGCAACATCTGGTTATCTTTATTGTAAACGTTTCGCCATCCCCACGTCTCTCTTCACTGACGCCTATATAAGCGCCAGTCTCCTTACCTGTGCTTCAGATTCTCTACAACCACGGTGTTGTAAACACCACATCCAAGGCTGAGGGACTGATTACCTCATCTTTTGTATATAGTTCTTCTGTTTTCTAATTTTGTCCAAGAATATGTATTGATAAAGCCACTGGATGGCGAAACGTCTACAATAAAGATAACCAGATGTTGCACAAGTGTCTTAACTTTCATCTTGTCGGTATTGTATACCTGTCTTGCACAAGTTCCTCTGAAGTCTTCTCTCCAACATCGCTTTGTGCTACCAGTGGGATGCTGGTAAGAGTGGTATTCACCATCCCTGTGGCACGGGACACGTAACCATCATCTACTACACCCCACAACCAGCACCTGGACCACCTGACAACCAGCACCTGCACCACCCGACAACCAGCACCTGCACCACCCGACAACCACCACCTGTACCACTCGACAACCACCACCTGTACCACTCGACAACCACCACCTGTTCCACCAAACAACCACCACCTCCACCAACCCCACAACCACCACATGCACTACCCCACAACCACCACGTGCACCACCCCACAACCACCACCTGCATCACCTCACACCCATGCCTTCACCCCACAATCACCATCTGTATCACCACCCCACAACCACTGCCTGCACCATCCCACAACAACCACCTGCACCACCCCACAGTCACCGCCTGCACCACCTCTCCACCACAGCTTTCACCACCTCTATCACCACCACAACCATGAACACCATAGCCTCATGTTTCTCATTCCAACCTTAACCTTCACTGCAGTTTCACCCTAAAACAAATTCTCCCACGTTCCCCAAATACTGTCTCACATGTCAAAACAAATACTGTCTCACATGTTGTCAAAACAACTACTGTCTCAAATGTTGTCAAAACAAATCCTCACATGTTCCCCACCCACATTCACTAACGTTTCTTATGCACATTCTCAAGCGTTCTCACTCATTTCTTCACAGGTATGTTGAAAATGTTAAGTAAAAGGACACAAGTGCAACTAATGTGACATTTTATTGTGGCAACGTTTCGCTCTCCAGGAGCTTTATCAAGCTGTTACAAACAGTACATAGACACATTTTATTGTGGCAACGTTTCGTTCTCCAGAAGCTTTATCAAGCTGTGTTCTTTTACCTAACATATTGTCGGTAATTCTACCAACATTAATACAATGTGCTGAAAGTGGTATAAACTACTGATAAGATGATCAGTAACAGATCTTTATTGACGAAATGTTTCGCCTACGCAGTATGTTTCTTTAGTCAAATATAGAGAATGTATTGCAGGTAGACGTGGTGAGGTGAAGATGATGTAATCAATCCATTTTTTTTGGCAGTATGAGAGACTATTTTCATGCTTCTGCTTGATATTGTTCTAGACTATCAATCAATCAATCAATCCAAGCTGAAGGATTGACCACCTCAATTTATTTCTCCAGGGTTGATGGACTGATTACGTCATCTTTACATCGTCAATTCTGCTGCCGAGAATCCATTTTCTGTATTTGACTGCAGAAGCCTACCACTTAAGATAAATATTTCAACAATAGAGTTACCCAACTGTTAACATGATTCAACTATAGCTATCATGTTCCCAAGCCTGAACAACCACCACCCGAACAACCACCACCCGAACAACCACCACCCGAACAACCACCACCCGAGCAACCACCACCCGAGCAACCACCAACCTCCTCAGCCTTCCATAGGTTCACATGTTTCTCTCCTCAACTTCAGTGTGAAACGTTCCCCCACACCACCCAAACCCTCCATTGCCACCTCGCCTCAATCAAAACCACCGCCCCCACCTCAAACCTCGCCGCCGCTACACGCCTTCTCCCTCCCGAACCGCTTTCTCACGTTCCCCAACCACAACCTTATTCGTTCCCCTCACACACCCCAATCGTACTACCAGATCTTTCAGAACTTCCATTACAACTCCTCACCTCAACGAAAATCACCACAAGCCCCACCAGTCACATGCTCCACACCTCAACCCCCACTACCACTCTACCACATTACATGCTTCCTACTCCCTACCATTGCCCAACCAAACCCTCACACGACTTCTCCAACTTGCTTTCCTCTCCTTCAAACTTGAACTGAGGTCAATGATTCTTTTTTACTCGTGATCGCCCGCTAATGATACCTTCACTTCCTTACTCGGTCCAACTGTCAAGACTGAGCAACGAATATATATTTTTCGTTCGTTTAGTTAGCCATGAATTACCAAGTTGAGCAAAGAGAGAGATTTATTCAGTGTTGTGAATTCTCTTATCCTTCATACAAAAGCATTAAAGTCTTATCATTTTTGCGAACTGAATAAAGATGACCGGAGACACATCTGCATCTTAAAGCGATGCTACCTTCCAGTTTCCACTCACATTTATAACCCCTCAAGGAAGGTTCCTTGATGTTGGTGAGGGGCTCTTGATTTAGGGAATTGGATCTGTGCTCCAGTTCCCCGAATTAAGCCTGAATGCCTTCCACATCCCCCCCCCACAGGCGCTGTATAATCCTCCAGGTTTAGCGCTTCCCCCTTGATTATAATAATCCACTCACATTTACTTGAACTTATGCGTTGGAAGTTTCTCTTACATGTGAGATTAGCTAGCATATTTTTCATAGGTTAATCACGAAGGACACTTGACATGATTCTTATATCTGATGGCAACAATGATTGAGTTAAGCCTTACGGTGTTTCTTTTTTGCAGTTGATGCCACAAGATCAACTGCCTTTTAATTTATTTACTATCATGCTTAGGCGCTGCTGTCCAGCATTTGAGTTTTCCACAAACAAAGACTGAGTTATTGCTGCCTGACCTATATTCATGTGTCACATCCTGTGTTTTCTTTCCACTCATTGTCCCTGGTAGCTTCCTCAGAGGGCATTCCACTCACAAGTAAACAAAAAGCGGATCTCCCCACACCTTAGCTCCTCCATATGCCTTGACCTTGTTCTGCCAACCCTGAGGTCTTTCCTGTACTCTTCCAGGGTTATCACTACCAAAAAGTGGTAAAGCCCTGACCTTTTAATCGCTCTCTTCTCGGAGTTCCTTACTTATCTTTTGCTATTCTCGTTTAATTTTCTGTCACGAGACCTTCAGAAATCAAAAGATTTCAGAAGTTAGCTTTTGGCATCTTAGAAGCTTTTCCTTTCTTGAGGCTCACAAGTTTCCTAACGAAAGGGCGAGTCGTACTCACGTAGGTGATGCTGAGTCAAGCTAAACAACAATTACTCACTTATCCGTACTCGCCTGTTTGTGGTTGCAGGTGCCGATTCACAGCTTCTGGCCCGCCTCTTCGTTGATTATTACTAAGTCTACTCTATCTCTGCTCCAAGAATTTTATCGTGCCTCTTCTTAAAATTATGTATACTACCACTGCATCACCTTCCAAACTGTTCCACTTCATGACAACTATGACCGAAGAAATACTTCCTAAGATCAATTATTCAAATTTATGAACTATATAATTAGAAATATACTTCTCCGTGTCTTAGATATAGATGTTAAATATTTATCTATGTATTTAATGAAGGAACCCACCAATTTGTACTCACCGCCTCTCAGCTACTCAAAGAAAGTAATACTTTCTAATCTCATTTCCCTGATCATACCTTTTCTAAAAGCTGTGTAAGGACTCCGCTGCCTCCCCTTCATCATCCAGATAGTATAATTTCCTAACCTTCCTAAGACTGGAGACAAACGTTCATAAACTCACGCCACTAATCAATTTACGTATTTACCTTCCATCTATATCCGTTTAATCCCTATTATCTGCTTCCAAATATTTTACCTCTTCTATTTTGAGTATTCTGCGCATCATGCATGAGCCACTCATGTTTCTTCTCTGCCATCTATCAGGCAGACAGAGCATGTCAAAGGCCTTTAATCTATCTTCGGGATTTGTATTATTTAGGTTCTGGTATATATTTTATATTCTGTCTTGGTACTTGTTGTATCTTACATGCCGCTATATTAGGTGCGGCCGTTGTATTCCAGCAGCTGAGTCCAACTTTGGTCAAACATGTATTATGAAGAGTTGTATCAAGGAGCAGCTTCACAGTTGCATCAAGGAGCTTCCTTACAGCTTCATCAAGGTGCCTCCTTACAGCTTCATCAAGGTGCCTCCTTACAGCTTCATCAAGGTGCCTCCTTACAGCTTCATCGAGGAGCTTATTTACAGCTTCATCAAGGATCTCCCTTACAGCTGCATCAAGGATCCTCCTCACAGCTGCATCAAGGATCCTCCTCACAGCTGCATCAAGGATCCTCCTCACAGCTGCAGCAAGGATCCTCCTCACAGCTGCAGCAAGGATCCTCCTCACAGCTGTATTAAGGATCCTCCTCACAGCTGTATCAAGGATCCTCCTCACAGCTGCATCAAGGATCCTCCTCACAGCTGCAACAAGGATCCTCCTCACAGCTGCATCAAGGATCCTCCTCACACCTGCATCAAGGATCCTTCTCACAGCTGTATCAAGGATTCTCCTCACAGCTGTATCAAGAATCCTCCTCACAGCTGCATCAAGGATCCTCTTCACAGCTGCATCAAGGATCCTCCTTTCAGCTGAACACACAATACAGTTACTAGTGTCAGTATTCATCAGTGTGAGTCAGTGTCAGTATTCATCAGTGTGAGCAGTGTCAGTATTCATCAGTGTTTATCAGTACCTGTATTCATCAGTGTGAGTCAGTGTCAGAATTCATCAGTGTGAGCAGTGTCAGTATTCATCAGTGTGAGCAGTGTCAGTATTCATCAGTGTGAGCAGTGTCATTATTCATCAGTGTGTGTCAGTGTCAGTACTCATTCGTGTGAGCAGTGTCAGTATTTATCAGTTTGAGTCAATATCAGTATTGTGAGTCAGTGTCAGTATTCACCAGTGTGAGCAGTGTCAGTATTCATCAGTACCGGTATTCATCAGTGTGAGCAGTGTCAGTATTCATCAATGTGAGTCAGTGTCAGAATTCATCAGTGAGAGTCAGTGTCAGTATTCACCAGTGTGAGCAGTGTCAGTATTCATCAGTGTGTGTCAGTGTCAGTATTCATCAGTGTGAGTCAGTGTCAGTATTCATCAGTGAGAGTGTCAGTATTCATCAGTGAGAGTCAGTGTCAGTATTCATCAGTGAGAGTCAGTGTCAGTATTCATCAGTGAGAGTCAGTGTCAGTATTCATCAGTGTGAGTCAGTGTCAGTATTCATCAGTGTGAGTCAGTGTCAGTATTCATCAGTGAGAGTGTCAGTATTCATCAGTATCGCTGTGCAGCTCAACAGTTTCATTTATGTTCTTCTGACGACAATGTTCAGTCAGGTATTAGTCGTAGGTCACTCTCCTCACATCATGTGGTTGCAGGGGTCGAGTCATAGCTCCTGGAGCCGCTTCTTCGTTGGTCGCTGCTAGGTCTACTCTCTCCCTGCTCCATGAGTTTTATCGTACCTCTTCTTAAAGATATGTAAGGGTCCTGTTTCCACTACCTCACTCTCTAGATTGTTCCACTTCCTGAGAGTTCAATGGCTGAAGAAATACTTCCTAACATCCCTGTGGCTAATCTGAGTTTTCAACTTCCAGTTGTGATCATTTGTCCCTACCCACCTTGTCAATTCCTTTCAATATTTTATATCGTTATCATGCGACCCCTATCCCTCTTATCCTCCAGTGTCATCAGGTCGACTTTTTTTAACCTCTCCTCGTCGGACATACCCCTTAGCTTCTGGACTAGTCTTGCTGCAAACCTTTACACTTTTTCTAATTTCTTGACGTGTGGGTTCCAAACTGGTGCTGCATACTCCAATATGGGCCTGATGTACACGAGGTATAAAGTCTTAAACGATTCCTTACTGAGACGTCGAGAAACTATTCTTAGATTTACCAAACCCATATGCTGCAACGGTTATTTGGTTGATGTGCTCGTCAGGAAAAGTGCTTGGTGTTGTACTCACCCAAGATCCTCTTCCTTGAGTGATGTTTGCAGTCTTTGGCCCCTAGGCTGTACTCTGTACGCGGTCTTCTTTGACCTTTCCCACTCTTCATGACTTTGCACTTGGTGGGGTTAAACACCATTAGCCAGTTGCTGGACCATTTTCGCAGCCTGTCCATTTCCGTTTGTAGTCCTACCTGATCCTCATCCGACTGAATTCTTCGTATTAGCTTCACATCGTCTGCAAACAGAAAAACGTCTGAATCTATCTCTTTCGTCATGTCATACACATATACCAGAAACAGCACCGGCCCTAGGACTAACCCGTGTGGAACCCCGCTCGTTACAGGCTCCCACTCTGACACCTTGTCACGGACCATGACTCGTTATTGCCTTCATGTCAGGTATTCTCTGATCCATTGCAGTGCCTTTTCTCTTATACCTGCTTGTTTCTCTAGCTTTTGCACTAATCTCTTGTATGGAACTGTGTCGAAAACCTAACGGGTAAAGAAAATGCGGTCCACCCACCCCTCTATCTTACTGCCGTCATCTCCTCGTAAAATTCCAGTAGGTTTGTGACATAGGATTTCCCTTCCATGAAACAGTGTTAGTTGTCGTGTATAAGCTTGTTCCATCCCTCTTCTCCTGATAATATTCTTCATGACTTTGTATGCTGTACATGTCAGTGACACCGGTCTGTAGTTTAAAAATTGGGTCTACATTTGCTGCCTTCCACACCTCAGGTAGTTGCCCAGCTTCGATAGATGTGTTGAATGATTAGTGATACACAGTGTCTCTGCTGCCTCTCTCAGGATCCACTGAAAAATGTTGTCCGGTTCCACTGCCTTGATGCATCTAGCTCACTTAGCAGCCTCTTCACCTCCTCGGTTGTGTGTAGTGTGTCCACCACTTGCTGGTGTATCCTACCATTCCGGATTTCTGGAGTCCTTTCTGTCTCCACTGAAAATACTTCCTTAAATCTCACGTTGAGCTCTTAACATCTCAGTCGTTTCTTTTTATCTCCCCTCCTTCCTTCTTCAGCCTGACTACCTGGTCCCTGACTGCTGTAGTAGGTTCACTGGTCTTGTCCCGGGCCGGGTCTTTTCCAGATGCAAAAATAGCACCCCCGGGTGCTGTACAACAGCTTCGGGTCAGATTTGGCTTTCGATGCTGTGTCATTCTCGTATTGCCACTGGGCCTCCCCTTTATATGTGCATATTTGTTTCTAGCGCATTTGGTTTTGGCGTCTCTACATTTCTGGGTGAACCAAGGGCTCGTTATGGTCTTATCATTATTTCTGTTTCCCTTGAATACGAACCTCTCCTCTGCCTATTTGCATTTTGTTGTCACATAGACCATCATTTCATTTACAAATTTTCCCACCAGTTCTCTTTCCCACTGAACCTCATGCAGGAAATCTCTCTCGCCTGTTTAGTCCCCTCTTTTGTAGTTTGGCTTCTCCTGTCTTACTCTTCCTGCTTCCCTCTCCACTTGTAACTCTACTATATATTCGAAGCTCAGGACCACGTGATTAGCTTCGAGGGGCTTTTCATATGTGATGTCTTCAGTGAATGAACTACTCAAGGTAAATATGAGGTCCAGTCTTGCTGGTTCATCATCATCTCTCTCTGATCGTGTCCCTATCGTGTTGATTTCATGAAGTTTCCCAGTATCACTTCCATCATCCACGTTTCTCGTCACACATGTAGCTCCTGGTTTTCCCAGTCAGTCTTCTTATGATAGAAGTCACCCAAAACTAGTAACTTTGCCCTGCCCATGTGAACCCTTCTGGCCACCTCAGCTAGTTTCAACCATTGCTCTGTTGCTCTCATCATATTCTTGTCTTGGCCTCCTGCTATTCTGTGGCGGGTTGCACATCACTGCAATCACCGCCTAGGGACCCGCCAATCTGAAGTGTTCCTACTATATAGTGTCTTTGTGTGTGTGTGTGTGTGTGTGTGTGTGTGTGTGTGTGTGTGTGTGTGTGTGTATGTGTGAAATGAAACTCAGAGGCAAGAGGCACAAGAAAAATGTTGTAAATATATGAGGCAGTGGCCACGGGCCACAGCCTCACTATAGTTTAGCCACAGCCTAACATTCAAAAATTTCTTTCAACTTCCTGCTTACCCCTTTCTCTACCCCTTCTATCTTTTCACACATCTTCCACTAGCCTTTCCACTCCCCACCACCAACTCCTCCCTCTGCCCTTCCAAAACCCTCCCCTTATCCGTTTTTTCACTACGACCCATCTATTAACCCAACCCGAGCTACTGCATCACTCTCTTTTCCCAGCCCAACCCTTGACCTGAGGTGCAGTTCAAGTTCCAGTTGGTATCAATACTTCGACAACCCTCCTCGCCTTATATTTTTTTGTTGTCGTTAATGTACTCTCAGCTCTCGTAGCTTACAGCTCTGCCAGTTTCTATTTGAGGAAAGGCATTTCTCTTCTGACCTGTGTCATAGGAAAACCGAGTTAATACTAACTTAGTTAACACTAACTTAGAAAAAATAAGCCTGTCCACTGGATGGAAGTTTAGTGCCTTTCAATCTGTGTTCACTGGAAGCGTTTCTAATATCGGGAATTAACCTCGCCATCCTTCACTGAACATTTTGCAATGTAATTATGCCCGTTCTATAATATAAAGACAAGACCAGAGCCCCAACTAACAATACACAGCGTTAATAAAGAGCATGAAGATGATAATGGAAAAGTAGACGAAATATGGATATGTGGCTGATCTGGAGAATTCCTCCAGTGTCACCTTAACGGTCTGCATGTGTATGAGGTTACTAACCCGCCGCCTCTGCTCTACTGCTGTGTTATGGGTCAAGCTAGCAGTACACAAAACTTTTTGAGACAATAATTTCACAGGCACAGTCATAATATCACAGACACATTAATATTACATCAGACGCGATAGTATCAACACTCTACTGGTTAAGATATATTAAGCAATATCAATAAAACTTGGAATATATGTATGCATATATATATATAGATATATTTTTTCATTTATATTAATGTAAAAATTAATAATTTTGTACCAGAAGAACGTTAGAAAACTTACCTAACCTTAGCCTAATGCTAAGTTTACAATAATAAGTTTACAATAATTTAATAATAAAAGAACAAAATGAAACATATATTTTTCGTTAGGTTCAGAATGACTTTTGCGAAATTACTGCATCCAAAAATTTCGCTTGCCTTATTCGGCAAGAAAAGCGTTGCTATTTAAGCCAGAATAGCAAGCTTTACCCATTCAGCACGACATATTTATGTATTTTTCACATGTACTCATACATAAGAATACACATAAGAGAGAATAGGTATACATACACATAAACTCATGCATATTAACAAGAATACAACCACACTCATACAAAGAGCATATCTATATACATTTTTTTTCAACAAGTCGGCCGTCTCCCACCGAGGCAGGGTGACCCAAAAAAGAAAGAAAATCCCCAAAAAGAAAATGCTTTCATCATCATTCAACACTTTCACCACACTCAGACATAATCACTGTTTTTGCAGAGGTGCTCAGAATACAACAGTTTAGAAGTATATACGTATAAAGATACACAACATATCCCTCCAAACTGCCAATATCCCAAACCCCTCCTTTAAAGTGCAGGCATTGTACTTCCCATTTCCAGGACTCAAGTCCGACTATATGAAAATAACCGGTTTCCCTGAATCCCCTCACTAAATATTACCCTGCTCACACTCCAACAGATCGTCAGGTCCCAAGTACCATTCGTCTCCATTCACTCCTATCTAACACGCTCACGCACGCCCCTCGCCAACAAAACCTCCTTTACCCCCTCTCTCCAACCCTTTCGAGGACGACCCCTACCTCGCCTTCCTTCCCCTATAGATTTATATGCTTTCCATGTCATTCTACTTTGATCCATTCTCTCTAAATGACCAAACCACCTCAACAGCCCCTCTTCTGCCCTCTGACTAATACTTTTATTAACTCCACACCTTTTCCTAATTTCCACACTACGAATTTTCTGCATAATATTTACACCACACATTGCCCTTAGACAGGACATCTCCACTGCCTCCAACCGTCTCCTCGCTGCTGCATTTACCACCCAAGCTTCACAGTGTTGGTACTACTGTACTTTCATACATTCCCTTCTTTGCCTCCATAGATAACGTTTTTTGACTCCACATATACCTCAATGCACCACTCACCTTTTTTCCCTCATCAATTCTATGATTAACCTCATCCTTCATAAATCCATCCGCTGACACGTCAACTCCCAAGTATCTGAAAACATTCACTTCTTCCATACTCCTCTCCAATTTGATATCCAATTTTTCTTTATCTAAATCATTTGATGCCCTCATCACCTTACTCTTTTCTATGTTCACTTTCAACTTTCTACCTTTACACACATTCCCAAACTCATCCACTAACCTTTGCAATTTTTCTTTAGAATCTCCCATAAGCACAGTATCATCAGCAAAAAGTAACTGTGTTAATTCCCATTTTGAATTTGATTCCCAATAATTTAATCCCACCCCTCTCCCAAACACCCTAGCATTTACTTCTACAACCCCATCTGTAAATATATTAAACAACC
>NC_091306.1:47494097-47556597 GCF_038502225.1 Cherax quadricarinatus
ATGCAGTCCTCGAGGTTATAAACATTGCTACATCCTTCAGATATAAACATTGCTACATCCTTCAGATATAAACATTGCTACATCCTTCAGATATAAACATTGCTACATCCTTCAGATATAAACATTGCTACATCCTTCAGATATAAACATTGCTACATCCTTCAGATATAAACATTGCTACATCCTTCAGATATAAACATTGCTACATCCTTCAGATATAAACATTGCTACATCCTTCAGATATAAACATTGCTACATCCTTCAGATATAAACATTGATACATCCTTCAGATATAAACATTGCTACATCCTTCAGATATAAACATTGCTACATCCTTCAGATATAAACATTGCTACATCCTTCAGATATAAACATTGCTACATCCTTCAGATATAAACATTGCTACATCCTTCAGATATAAACATTGCTACATCCTTCAGATATAAACATTGCTACATCCTTCAGATATAAACATTGCTACATCCTTCAGATATAAACATTGCTACATCCTTCAGATATAAACATTGCTACATCCTTCAGATATAAACATTGCTACATCCATCATTTATAAACCTTGGATGTCAAGCTGGCTTTGAGGATGTCATGCTGGCTTTGGAAGATGACATGCTGGCCTCGAGGACATCAAGCTGACCACGACAACGTCATGCTGGCCTCAAAGACGTCATGGTGGACTCGAGGACGTCATGCTGAACTCGACGTCATGCTGGCCTCAAAGACGTCATGCTGAAAAGTGAACTGAAAGAAATAAAAGCTTTCTCTTCACCTGTGTCTTCTCTTTATTTCAGTCAACTTTATTGTGAAAAAATCATGAGGAAAGAATATACACTGAGATGTGTGTACATTTCTTAATGTAACTCGAGTGAGAGATTACTTTAACCCGTGTTAAAGTAATCACAGGTGACTTGCAGTCTTGATGGCACACCTGCAGGTAAGTTTTAAATACATAAATTAAATTATAGAACGCAACTAAAAAAATAAAGTAATTAATGAATATACTGTAGTTAAATTTTCTGAAAGTAAACGTGTTATGCTTTTTTTTTAGTATTCTGTATATACTTATACCTTAATGAACCCATCATTTGTTAAGAACTGCAATGCAGTTCATGACAATTAACATTATGATACAACCTCGACGAGGAGCAGGGAGACGGGAGAGAGTCTCGGAAAACCTCTGACAAATGTCACTAGGAAAGCCAGGGAGAACAGTGGCTTTTGGTGTCACGGTCAAACTTGGAAAAGGTTAGTGTAAACAAAAGTGGTGGCGTTGAAGAGGTCAGTATGCCATCAATGTGCGCAGCCTATTATTCGGAGATTAATGCTGACGAGATCATTTTGTTGGAGAGAAAGTTATCACCAACAGCTGCGAGATATGCAGAGATAAATAATAGATACTGTGTTTCTGATGTTTCGTTATTAAGAGCAGAAAACTTGTCATGGAGTGTCCAACACGTGTAAAGATTTAAGTAGAAGCAAATATTATATTTAGTGAGAAATGGAATGGTGATACCGATAAGATGTGGAAAAAAGACAATTATGTGGAGTTCAGGACATTTATTAAAGGATAAGTTTCACCACGAGTGACTTCTTCAGTCCTAATACAGTGATAACTAAGACACGAGTATACATATAATGGCAGGAGTCAGATGGAAAGCCGCGAAGGTACTGGTAGTAGTAGTTGTAGCAGTACTACTGCTACCACCTTAACGGCTTTCCTCCTGACTCCTGCCATTATATATATATATATATATATATATATATATATATATATATATATATATATATATATATATATATATTATATATAATGGACCCTCGAATTTAGTCCTGCCTTTTCTGTATGCAAAACTATTTTTATCTATAAAATGTATTTTTTGTCAATATTTCCCATAGGAAATAATGTAAATCCAATTAAACCATTCCAGACACCCAAAAATATTAGCAAAAAATACATTTTGTAGATAAAAATAGTTTTGCATACAGAAAAGGCAGGACTAAATTCGAGGGTCCACTGTATTACGACTGTTTCCTTTACTAAATGTTCTGAACAGTACATAAATGCCTTTTTCCACATTACGTATAGTGATGAAATTGT
Source organism: Cherax quadricarinatus (assembly GCF_038502225.1). Taxonomy (NCBI): domain Eukaryota; kingdom Metazoa; phylum Arthropoda; class Malacostraca; order Decapoda; family Parastacidae; genus Cherax; species Cherax quadricarinatus. The sequence goes on from NC_091306.1 coordinate 47,496,211, forward strand.
TCTTTCTACCAAATCAAATTTACATTATTTTACAATCTTATTTTTGACCATGTTACTGATACTATTCCAGATTTTCTTTATATATGTCCTCTTCATATAGCCAAACCTTAAAGATCTTGTTTTTGATGTGTTTGAAATAGTGTTGCCACGTCGTTTCTTTCCTCCTTCCTTCCTTCTCTATTTTTTTTTACTTTTCAAAACTGTTGTGGCACCTGAGCAGCTAGTTCATTGTTCACCCGCTGCCCATCCTGTGAACAGTTGCTGAAGAAAACGAAGTACAGTGGACTGAAAGGATTTTTAATAGACTCCAGTGTCTTTAAATTCCTTTTATATTCCAGAATAATTTCCAAGATTCGAGTTTCTTGAAGCAGTTGTTAGATATTGACTCTGTGCAACAATGCAGTGTCAGTCATCACTGGTGCTGGCTGTTGCTTGCGCTCTGAACAGTTTTCAAACTAAATAAAGACTAAATTCCCAGTTAGATGGCTGCAACAAATCACAACTAATAAAATTTTTAGAGAAGACATTTAGAGAACGTTTCGACCCATTGTCAGCGAAGTTACTTATATCTCTATATTTTCCCCTCGTGTATGGTCTAGTGGCTAACGCGACGGGCTGGAGTTTTGAGACTCTATGACCGCGGGTTCAATCCCGGCCGGGGGTATGGTTTAGTCGTCCAAATTTTGGATTTTATAATGATTGAGTCTGGTCGTGTACAGGTAAACTACCTGACAAACAATGCCTCATCACCCGTGTAGGAAGATGAAGAGGCCTCGTAATAATATATTTGCAGACTTAACCAATTTCATCAAGTCGTTCTAACACTGTTGCACGTGTGTCTTATTCATGTTAGGCAGGTGTGCTGCAAGTGCTAGATATATAAGATAAGATAAGATTTCATTCGGATTTTTAACCCCGGAGGGTTAGCCACCCAGGATAACCCAAGAAAGTCAGTGCGTCATCGAGGACTGTCTAACTTATTTCCATTGGGGTCCTTAATCTTGTCCCCCAGGATGCGACCCACACCAGTCGACTAACACCCAGGTACCTATTTGCTGCTAGGTGAACAGGACAATAGGTGTAAGGAAACGTGTCGGAATTTCCACCCGCCGGGAATCGAACCCGGGCCCTCCGTGTGTGAAGCGGGAGCTTTAGCCACCAGACCACCGGACCACCGAGTGGAAAATATGTTACAGGTATGCTAGGAATGTCAGGACTGGAAATTTTTTTGAGAGAAGCAGGTATGCTGGGAGTGGCAGGTGTGTTGGGAGTAGCAGGTATGCTGGGAATAGGTGTGCAGCTATGCAGGTATGTTGGGAGTTACAGGTATGTTAGGAGTAGTAGGTAGGGTAGAATGTTGGCTATGTTTGGGTGTCAGATATGTTGGAGTGGCACGTACGATGAGAGTAACAGATATGTTGGGAGTAGCAGGTATGCTGAGAGGAACAGGTATGCTGGGAGGAACAAGTATGCTGAGAAAAGCAGAGAATCTGGGAGTAGCAGGAATGGGAGTGGTAGTTGTGCTGGGAGTGTCAAGTATATTAATAGTGTCAGGTATACTGGGGGTAACAGGAATTTTGGGAGCCATTTATTCTAGAAATAGAAGGAGTACTAGGAGCAGCAGGTATAACGGGAACAGCAGGTATACTAGGGATAATAGGTATATTTGTAGCTGTAGGTATGCAAGGTATGATAAGTATGCTGGGAGTCACAGGTATGCTGGGAGTCACAGGTATGCTGGGAGTCACAGGAATGCTGGGAGTCACAGGAATGCTGGGAGTCACAGGTATGCTGGGAGTCACAGGTATGCTGGGAGTCACAGGTATGCTGGGAGTCACAGGTATGCTGAGAGTCACAGGTATGCTGAGAGTCACAGGTATGCTGAGAGTCACAGGTATGCTGAGAGTCACAGGTATGCTGAGAGTCACAGGTATGCCGGGAGTCACAGGTATGCCGGGAGTCACAGGTATGCCAGGATTCACAGGTATGCCAGGAGTCACAGGTATGTCAAAAATCACGGGTATGCCAGGAGTCACAGGTATGGTGGGTTAGAGCATCATGTGGTTTTCGCTCACCATGAGGCCGGCAAGAACATCTTGGGTTCGAGTCCTTGACTAGTCGCAGTGTTGTTATTGATCAACACCACTCGTTCATGGTTACAATAATATAAATACTGCTTGTTGGGCTAGTACACCAAGCAAGGGGTAAAATGAAATTAGCTCAGAGGCACCCACACCAACGTATGCCCTCGGATCATGGGTAACACACCTAGCTTGGCTGGGTGGTTGGTTCTTGTAGGATTTGGTTGTGATTTTCGCTCATTATGAGGCGGGCCAAAACATATATATATATATTATATATATATATATATATATATATATATATATATATATATATATATATATATATATATATATATATATATATACAGTATAATGTCGTGCCGAATAGGTAAAACTTCGATTTGGGTTTAAATAGCAACGCTCTTATTTTCGTATAAGACAAGCGAAAATTTGTGTATGCGATAATTTTGCATAAATCATTCTGAACCTAACGAAAAAATATTTCATTATGTTTGTTTAGTATTAAATTATTGTAAGCTCATCTAAAATATATTTATTTGAACTAGGCTATATTAAATTGCGCTTGTTATAATAAGGTTAGGTAAGTTTTCTAAGGTTCTTTTGGTACAAAACTATTAATTTTTACGTTAATGTAAATGAGAAAATATATCTTTAAACGTATAAGAGAAAATTTTAGACTACATTTTAAATGCTAAGTGACCAATTTTACCTATTTGGATATCACAATATGCAAAACAACCACTGTGAAAAAATAGCGAAATTCCAAGTGCATTCGTGACTTCTCACATGATCCTTGATAATGTGAAAAGTCACGAAAGCGCTTGGAATTTCGCTATATATATATTCATTCAAACAATGCATATACACTAATATTCACACACACACATTCACATAAACACATACGCAAAAATGAAATACTAAACATACCCATGCATAAATATGTGTGTGCATACATACACATTGCATACAGTCTCGCACTTATGCATATGCTCACTTACAGAGTTAAATCAGCGGTGTAATAATAAACCAGAGAGCAAAGAGTTACAACAGAAGGGTTACACCTCAGAATAGAAGAACGAGTTTGAGTAAAGAGAGCAGCTTAATTGAGCGTCTGACTCACAGCAGCCGGGTAGCCCAGTATGAGGTCACCTTGGCTAAGAGGGCCAGCTCTCACACAATTGGTTGATTAAATTGGGCATTTAATTGAGCAGTGAGGCCCCACAGAACATATATTCTGATTTGCTAGTTCACTGGTCGAGAAGACATGCCAGTGGGTGTGTGACTGTTGAAAGGGAGTGTTAATAGAAGGAAACAACTGTAAACTCTGTTATGGAGGTGTATTATTGGTAGTTTTGGAAGAGCCCAGCCTGTCACGTCTGCTCATTGCTATTCCTAATCGAATTCTGAGGCAGAGGCCTCTGAGTGGTGGCCTACGTGCGAGAGTAGTCACATGACGTCAGGCTTGACCAGGAAGCCTCCCTATAAATGGCATTAGGACAAACATACATACTACACAAGTATTGTTTGTTGACATGACAAATATAGAATATATTCTTATGCTTGACCCATGCTACACTGCTGTTAAACATTTGTAGGTTATGCACACCATGTTTATATAAAACTTACTTAGGATATTGGTATTTTTGGTCTCTGAAAAGTTTAAAATAAATTTGGGTTGTCTAATATCCTAATTTACCGATTTTATTAACGAAATTTGGAAATTAGTTTCTTTATGATGACTTGTAAATTCCTTTACTTATAGTTAACTGAATTACCAACTTATGCCGCACTGTGCACTTTTCCAATCGCGTGTATTGAGACACTGGGGATTCAAAATTTTTCATGTATCGCTCGGACAGAGTTTCTCCTCTGATCCATATCTCAAATGCCTCAGTAATAGACGGGATGTGGCTGCGTTTGCCCCACTCTTTTGGCATCTCTGACGTCGAGGTGACCTTATCCAGTAATTACCTTTTTCTTCCTCTACCACCAGCATTTGAACGACCTTGTCTCTGAGCTTTCATGATGAGATTCACTCATTATCATTACGGCCCCTCTGTTTCCTGTGTGTTTTTACTCTCTCTGTTTCCTATATTTTGTTTTTTTTACTTTTTGTCTGTTCATCTGCTTCCTGCTTATTCTTACTTTCTGTCCCTGATTTCATGTACATTTTTCTTCACTATTGTTTCCCATGTTTCGAATACATTTTCACTCTTCCTGTGTTATTATGTTTTGTATTTTCTCTAACCCTCTCTCCGTCTCTCTTTTCTCTGCACTAATTTACTTTCGATCTGTCCAACTGCTTCCTCTGCATTTTCACTTTCTGTCTGTTCCCCTCTTTTGTTAAAATGTTTCCCGTGCCTTTGACTTTTGCTTCATAAGCTTTTGTTCCTAACGAACACTTTTTTTTTTTGTTATTATTATTAGCACACTGGCCGATTCCCACCAAGGCAGGGTCTCCCGAAAAAGAAAAACTTTCACCATCATTCACTCCATCACTGTCTTGCCAGAAGGGTGCTTTACACTACAGTTTTTAAACTGCAACATTAACACCCCTCCTTCAGAGTGCAGGCACTGTACTTCCCATCTCCAGGACTCAAGTCCGGCCTGCCGGTTTCCCTGAACCCCTTCATAAATATTACTTTGCTCAAACTCCAACAGCACGTCAAGTATTAAAAACCATTTGTCTCCATTCACTCCTATCAAACACGCTCACGCATGCCTGCAAGCAAATACTCAGTAAACGTTGTTTCTCAATACTCTTCACATGAACAGAAATTCTTTGGTAAGATTTCTGAAGACAAAATTTTTGTAATATTTCATGTTACATAAAATGGACGTAAACGAGATTGTAGTTCCTCCCATCTGTGACTAAGGAAGTTCAACGCAAGTTTTATTACACAAAGAACAATAACGTACAATTTATGTTTTACTCAATGTTACCACGTTGTCCATCTCTTGGTCGAAATTCCTCAGTTATTGGTCCATATCCTTAGGCTCTTAATCAGTATTCTTATTCTCCTGGTCAATAATGTCATGCTAAATGCCAATATCATATTGTTGTTAGTGAATATTCTCATGTTCTTGGTTAGTAGACTCGTGTCAATAGTCAATATCTCATACTCTAAATCAATATGATGCTCTTGGTCAACATTTTCATGCCATTTTTTTTAATGTTCTCATGCTATTGGTCAATATTCTCAAGACCATGGTCAATATTCTCATACTTTTTTGCCAATATTCTTATGCTCTTTTTTTATAAACTCATTCTCATTGTCAATATTCTTATACTTTTGGTCAATATGCTCTTACTTTTACCAAATATTCTTTTGTCCTTGGTCGGCATTCTCACGATTTTAGTCAGTATTATCGTGTTCTTGGTAAATATTTGATTAATAATTTTAACATCTTTGGCCAATATTCTTATATTCATCGTAACTATTTTGTTGTGGTCATGATCACTGCTCATATACTTCGCTAATATTCTCATACACTTGATCAATATTTTGATGCTCTCGGTCAGTATACTTGGACTCAATATTCTTCATGTTTCATGGTAGGTAGTAATTTGGCTGATGAGATTCTGAGTTCTTCAGTAGGAACAGGTCTGGTGGAACTGTTCCTACAGAAGAGCACAGCACTAGGGTGCTCATCACCTGTGTTTGAAGACTACGGTGCTCATCACCTGTGTTTGAAGACTACGGTGCTCATCACCTGTGCTTGAAGACTACGGTGCTCATCACCTGTGCTTGAAGACTACGGTGCTCATCACCTGTGTTTGAAGACTACGGTGCTCATCACCTGTGTTTGAAGACTACGGTGCTCATCACTTGTGCCTGACTACGGTGCTTATCACCTGTGCTTGAAGACTACGGTGCTCATCACTTGTGCCTGACTACGGTGCTCATCACCTGTGCTTAAAGACTACGGTGCTCATCACCTGTGCTTGAAGACTACGGTGCTCATCACTTGTGCCTGACTACGGTGCTCATCACCTGTGCTTGAAGACTACGGTGCTCATCACCTGTGCTTGAAGACTACGGTGCTCATCACTTGTGCCTGACTACGGTGTTCATCACCTGTGCTTGAAGACTACGGTGCTCATCACCTGTGCTTGAAAACTACGGTGCTCATCACCTGTGCTTGAAAACTACGGTGCTCATCACCTGCTCCTAGGCTGAGGGACTGATTACCTCATTTCCCACTATTTGCCGTACACATTTCTGTTACGTCCATGTAATGTAAAAACCGCTGGATGCAGTAACGTCTACAAATAAAGATACCCAAATGTTGCACATATGTCTAATTCATCGTTACATGTCGTAAGTTATTCATCAGTCACCAGCTTGGTAGGTCCTGCGGTGAGGCAAGTCCGGCACGCCCTTCAGCTGTATCAAGTGCTATAAGGAAAAGTCGTATTGCATTCTCTTTCGGTAAAATTAGGAAATAAGACACTCTGACTTTTTTTGGGTTATCCTAGGTTCTCTACATATATGCTGCTATGTATGATAATCTGTGTAACTGTATTTGTATATACTAGAATAAACTTACACACCTGGGTAGTAGCAACTAAGATCAGGTCAGGAGCCGTCACATAAATTTGTTGACGCGGCGTTGACCTAATTTCCTTATGTATGTGATTATTGAAGCACATTCTACTTCTACTAGTTATAAGGGAATCATTCACTTGTTGAAAAACTAGTATATAACAATTGTTTGATGATGTGCTTCATATACCTCATCAGTTACTGTTTAAGCAATAATAAGTTAGTTCACAAGGAAACATTTTACCGTGAAGGCGAAACTCATCATCAGTGTCGCCAGGCGAACAGTTTGTGCCGCTGCTCCTGGTGTTACTTAAGTTACAACTTCGTTCTGAAGACCCCGCCTCCTACTGGGAGTTCGTCGCCGTTCCAATAAACTGTTAATTAAGATTTCAGTGGGCGTGCTATGCCTGCTCCAGTAAAATGCCCCACCTTCCTGTTTGCGTCAGTATCCCGTTCCAGTAAGCTGCGCCATCTATCTGTTTGCGTCTGCTACCCATTACAATACACTGTGCTGCCTTCATGTTTGCGTCTGTTGCCCTTTATAGTAAACTGCGCAACCTTCCTGTTGGTCGACATCCGGCGTCCTTTACAGTGAACTGTTTCACCATCCCGTTTACGTCTGTTGCCCTTTAAAGTAAACTGTGCTATCTTCCTGTGGGCGTCCGCCGCCCTTTACAGAGAACCGTGTCACCTTCCCACGGGCGTCCTTCGACCGTTCCAGAGGCTCTTGCCGCTTTCTACTTATAATTTACATTTGACTTTCTTTCCCTTCATCGAAGCTTTGCTTATATATGTGAGTGCATTTCCGTCCTTCCCAGCTTGATAAATATAATTTGCATTTAATAATTATTGATGGCCCACTTGGCAGAATTTTTTTTCAAGAACTGCAATTAACATTGAGATATGCTACAGGAGACTGAAATTTTTACACCGTACTAACTGTAATAATGTGCTGATGTAGCTACCGAAGTCACTAATATGACCAGTACTGCATAAAATCCTAACTGCCTCTCTCCAGTTTCAGTCATGGTAACTTCCTGTCCAAGATTCACGAAGGAGATATGGACAGAGGTCGGCAGTTCGAGGCCCATATCATTTGCCTTTCCTCATAAAGTTTCGTAACAAATTATAAATATTTCTTTAAAAATAAATCTTTACTTGCCGATTGTAATAAGCAAGATAAAGCGAGTGTACGGACATGTGCAGACCAACTAGCCACGAATTTATGAAGATCTCATTCCTATAAAATATAAAGTTACTTTCACATGTGACATGGTCGCCATTCTGGTGAAAGTAACGTCTTTCTTTATATCGCTCTTTCGTCAAGCTTAGAAACCTCCATCCAAACTCAGCACAACGCTCATCCTAGTCTTTACGAAGCTGGAATTAGACAAAATCTCGTGAAATTTGCATCCTCGTCTCGTCCGAGGTGTAATGACTGAAGATTAGAAAAGTACAAGGTCTCTCAAGGATGATTTCGTCACACACATTATCTAGAAGACAGGAAGTTTAATCAGTAAGTTTCCTGTTTGTTACTGTTGCAGACTTGTACAGGAGGAAGGTAACGTTCATCAGAGCACTGCCACCTGAACCTTATAGGGTAAGATACAATCAAATAACTATGATCTTTGACACGTCTCACAGTAAGGTTGTATATCGATCAGAGTGCTGATAATGTGTGTGTTACTGTGAGTATTTTTGTATTAGTATGCACGTACATTAGTATGTATATTTCTCCGTGCGTGCAGCGCACCACTCCAGTGTTTTAGCCTCGGCCGTGAAATTCCATATTTACGTTCAATGCCTTTAACTACGGGACCTTCAGAAAAGACTCAAGGACAGAACATCCGCATGAAAGAGCAAGTCTGCACAGATATCGTCATAATGGTTTTAAACAAATACACAGACTCTCTTATTTTAACAATTGTGTTCACAAGATTAAACCCTGACTAACGTAACATTCAGAACACTTGGGAAGGATACTGGGCGATCAAGTAAACAATGATAGTAAATACGGCAAGTATAATTATCAGCTGGAAAGACCTGTCATCCTTGGTGCTTCAGTTCAACGTGTGCGCACTAGGAAGAGTTGATGAGAGGTAACAACGATACAAAAATATAGATAAGAGCAATAGGTAAACAGCCGGTGTCTACCATAAGAGTCAAGGTCCCGGAGGCTTCCAGATTGTCAGTTCCGCTGTTTAAACGGCAAATAATTCCTCTGTAAATGGTGCATGACTGCTGCTAGGCGGAGCACGAATGTATCTATACCTCACAATGCAACAGGATAGCCTCGCCTATCACAAGGTCTTGTAGCCCAAAGTTTTGCAGATTCTAAGACAAGAAAGCTTTACAAACCACAGAAATTTACTTCATTACAGACTACAGAATCCCAAACACCAGACCGGGTTTTGAATAATAATTTGCATGAGCTTCAGAGAGAGAAACATTACAAACTTATTTCTCAGCATTGATCGCAGTAAATTATTTATATTGAAGATGTGTTGGCGTGTGTTGATGGTATCTGTGTTAAGGAAGCTGTGTTGATGGTATGTATCTGTGTTAAGGAAGCTGTGTTGATGGTATGTATCTGTGTTAAGGAAGCTGTGTTGATGGTATGTATCTGTGTTAAGGAAGCTGTGTTGATGGTATGTATCTGTGTTAAGGAAGCTGTGTTGATGGTGTGTATCTGTGTTAAGGAAGCTGTGTTGATGGTGTGTATCTGTGTTAAGGAAGCTGTGTTGATGGTGTGTATCTGTGTTAAGGAAGCTGTGTTGATGGTGTGTATCTGTGTTAAGGAAGCTGTGTTGATGGTATCTGTGTTAAGGAAGCTGTGTTGATGGTGTGTATCTGTGTTAAGGAAGCTGTGTTGATGGTATCTGTGTTAAGGAAGCTGTGTTGATGGTATCTGTGTTAAGGAAGCTGTGTTGATGGTGTGTACCTGTGTTAAGGAAGCTGTGTTGATGGTGTGTGTGTATCTGTGTTGAGGAAGTTGTGTTGATGGTGTGCATCTGTGTTGAGGAAGCTGTGTTGATGGTGTGTATCTGCATTAAGGAAGCTGTGTTGATGGTGTGTATCTGCATTAAGGAAGCTGTGTTGATGGTGTGTATCTGTGTTGAGGAAGCTGTGTTGATTGGTGTGTATCTGTGTTGAGGAGGCTGTGTTGGTGTGTATCTGCATTAAGGAAGCTGTGTTGATGGTGTGTATCTGTGTTGAGGAAGCTGTGTTGATGGTGTGTTTCTGAGTAGAGAAAACTGTATGTTGCTGGTGTGCATCTTTGCTTAGAAAGCTGTGTTTTTAGTGTATTACTATTGAAAGTGTTGCTAATGTGTTCTGTGTACAGATAATGTTTTTTTGCTGGTGTGTTTCTGTATTAAGGAAGTTACGTCACGCTGACTTGTGTCTGTGCTGAGGTAACTGTGTGCTACTAATGTGTGTCTGGTGTTAAAGAGGCTGTAGGTCTCTGTGTCGAAGAACTGTGTGCGTTAGTTAACCTGTGATGCTGATGTACATCTGCGTTCAGGAAGCCATGTGTTTGGTGTTTCTATATTACGGAAGCTGTGTCTTACAGGTGTTTCAATATTGAGAATGCTGTTGAATGCTGGTGTACTTGATTTCCGAAGAAGCTGTATCTTGTTAGGACATTTATTGCGGATACGTTTCTTTCAGCAGGAACTCTGTCAAGCCAATATAAAAACATTAATGGACACTGGGTACATATATTTACTAATACATTTACAGATGTTTTGTTATCATTCCACCACAAAAGAGGTAGGGATGAATAAAGAGATAATGGGTAAAAAAGGGTGGGAGATGAAGGAAAGAGCTTATGGAGGAAAGATACGGCTACTAGGTAGTACATGGCTGTGATGTATAGCAGAGGATCTGTCAGTCTATATCGAGATTATCTTCTAAGATAAACTCAGTTTCAGTGTAGCAGTCGCTTTTTCTCCCTTGAATGTCGACATGAAAGAAAGAAAGAAAGAAAGAAAGAAAGAAAGAAAGAAAGGAAAGAGAGGAGGGAGGGAAGAAGAGTAATTTAATAATAAGGTATTAAAAGGACCCCAATGGAAATAAGCCACACTGACTTTTTTGGGTTATCCCAGGTTCTCTACACATATGCTGCTATGTATGATAATCTATGTAACTGTATTTGTGTATACCTGAATAAACTTACTTGCTGACAAATTATTTCAACATAGTATAGCAGCAGGCTCTCTCACTGCCCTTCACTTCTTTCAGCTCTACTGCCGACATATAAATGCAGGTGAGGATAATAGCTATCTGACTGATTAACGTGCAGAGAGACTGAACAGGTGAGTGTGTTAAGATTTGCTACTTATATTGCACCTGTTAATACTATTACCAATATAAAACACACACTATCAGGCCAGTAGTCCCTCTTACAACCTGACAGGAGCTTGTTATTCCCTGAAGACAATTAGATAATCATTTGAAAATATTGTTATTAATTATTGACAAGGGAGAAGGAAATTACTGTTGAAATAAGTATTTACTTTAATGACGTCTTGATATGGTAAATATGCATAGTTAAGTATTCCTGAACACTTAAATCTAGGTATAAATCAGAGTATGTCTAACTATACATACATATATATATATATATATATATATATATATATATATATATATATATATATATATATATATATATATATATATATATATATATATTATACACACGTATGTGTCGTGCCGAATAGGCAGAACTTGCGATCTTGGCTTAAATAGCAACGCTCATCTTGCCATATAGGACAAGCGAAAATTTGTGTATGCAATAATTTCGTCAAATTTATTCTGAACCCAACTAAAAAATATATATTTTATTGTGTTTGTTTAGTATTAAATTATTATAAACGTATCTAAGATATATTTACTTGGGTTAGGCTAAAATAAATTGCGCTTATTATAATAAGGTTAGGTAAGTTTTCTAAGATTCTTTTGGTGCAAAATTAATTTTTTTTACATTAACGTTAATGAAAGAAATATATCTTTAAACGTATAAGAAAAAAATTTAGAAAGGACTTAATTTTAAATGAATTCTGGCTAATTGACCAGTTTTACATATTCGGCACGACATTATATATATATATATATATATATATATATATATATATATATATATATATATATATATATATAGATATATATATATAAATATATATATATACACACACACACACACAAAACAACCACTGTGAAAGAATAGTGAATTCCAAGCGGTTTCGTGACTACTCAAATTATCAAGGAACAATGAAAGTAAAGCATCAAAGCAGAGTATATAAAGGGGTAGCCCACACCTCACTATCAGATCCCACAACACCTGACGCGAGACAGCAAGCCCGCCGGCCGAACTAGACAGGTCCTTCACACAACCCACCATCAAACTATTCTACCCAAAAAATAAGAAATTTAAAAAATTATTATTTGTCCAATGTATTATTAAATTCTTCCCAAATTCTATTAATTATAAATGGATCTAATTTATATAAACCATAGGAAATATTCATATTATTGTCAAAACTGCTTTTTATGAAACAAGATTCAATTATATTCCTGTCGATCATGGACTTGCTTGATACTACTTTCTCAACTTTTTGAAAATCAATTGGATGGCTAAAATCTCTTACACGAATAAATAGAGCATTGGAATCTTGTCCAGTTCTAATGCTATATTTATGTTTTTTTTAATCTTAGTTGGAGATTTTTACCAGTTTGACCGTAATGAACTTCATCGCAAATTTTACAAGGAATCTTGTAGACACATCCATCAGCATCTTGGTGGGAATTCTTTATCAAATTTTTTTTTTACTGTATCAAGATTTTTGAATACAACTTTAATATTAAAAGTCCTAAGAAGAGAAGGCATATCAACAAAGTTTTCATGGTAAGGGAGAACCAACATATTTTTAGTTGAATAAGGCTGGTTGTTTCTTTTTGGATTGTAAAAAGTATTTCTAGCAACTTTAAAAGATTTATCAATTACATTTCTTGGGTATTTCAAATCATTGCCTATTTCATAAATTTTGGATATTTCCTCATCTATGAACTCAGGACTACAAATTCGTAAAGCTCTCAAAAACATTGATGAGAAAACAGACAGTTTAACTCTATCTTGATGGGAAGAATAATAGTGGACATAGGAACAGTTATTTGTAGGTTTTCTGTAAATTTTAAATTTGAATTCATTATTACCCTTAATAATTAAAACATCTAGAAAAGGCAATGAGTTATTTTCTTCAAACTCAACAGTAAAGTTTATAGAATGGGCTAAGCTATTTAATTTGCCAAGGAAATAGTGTATATCTACATTTTTGGGCGTAAGACACAAAATATCATCAACATATTTGAACCATTTAGCTCTATTAAGGAGGACTGTGTTAAGCAGCCTTGTTTCACAAAATTCCATGTATAGGTTACTAAGAACAGAATTCAAATTAAAAATTTACAGACAACCTACAAATAACTGTTCCTATGTCCACTATTATTCTTCCCATCAAGATAGAGTTAAACTGTCTGTTTTCTCATCAATGTTTTTGAGAGCTTTACGAATTTGTAGTCCAGAGTTCATAGATGAGGAAATATCCAAAATTTATGAAATAGGTAATGATTTGAAATACCCAAGAAATGTAATTGATAAATCTTTTAAAGTTGCTAGAAATACTTTTTACAATCCAAAAAGGGACAACCAGCCTTATTCAACTAAAAATATGTTGGTTCTCCCTTACCATGAAAACTTGGTTGATATGCCTTCTCTTCTTAAGACTTTTAATATTAAAGTTGTATTCAAAAATCTTGATACAGTAAAAAAACTTTTGATAAAGAATTCCCCCCAAAATGCTGATGGATGTGTCTATAAGATTCCTTGTAAAATTTGCGATAAAGTTTATTACGGTCAAACTGGTAAAAATCTCGAACTAAGATTAAAACAACATAAATATAGCATTAGAACTGGACAAGATTCCAATGCTCTATTTATTCATGTAAGAGATTTTAACCATCCAATTGATTTTCAAAAAGTTGAGAAAGTAGTATCAAGCAAGTCCATGGTCGTCAGGAATATAATTGAATCTTGTTTCATAAAAAGCAGTTTTGATAATAATATGAATATTTCCTTTGGTTTATATAAATTAGATCCATTTATAATTAGTAGAATTTGGGAAGAATTTAATAATACATTGGACAAATAATAATTTTTTAAATTTCTTATTTCTTGGGTAGAATAGTTTGATAGTGGGTTGTGTGAAGGACCTGTCTAGTTCGGCCGGCGGGCTTGCTGTCTCGCGTCAGGTGTTGTGGGATCTGATAGTGAGGTGTGGGCTACCCCTTTATATACTCTGCTTTGATGCTTTACTTTCATTGTTCCTTGATAATGTGAGTAGTCACGAAACGCTTGGAATTCTCTATTCTTTCACAGTGGTTGTTTTGCATATTCTAAAATCACCTGTTTACTGTGATCTTATTGCATGCATATATATATATATATATATATATATATATATATATATATATATATATATATATATATATATATATATAAGCCGCCTCATGGTGAGTTAAAATTCCACGACGCTCTAACCCAGGGGACCATACAATTCTACAAAAATCACTCACCCAGCAGAGCTAGGTGTTGTACTGCGATCCGAGGATATACGATGGTGTGTGTGTGACTCAGAGCTAATTTCATTCTATTTCCCGTTTGGTGTACTAGCCTCCACAAGCAGTATATACAGTACTGTAACCAAGAACGAGTGGCATTTAATCAATAACTTTACGACTAGCCAGGGGATCGAACCCGTGTTGTTTTATCCCGCCTCATGAATTTTAGCAGACCATGAGGCGGGCTACAACAACACAATAGTCCTGGTGAACCGCGCTTCCTGGGTGGTTCATGACCCACAATCTGGGTTGTCATTGCTCACACCAAAAGCAATGTGAGATTGAACTTCCCTTTCCCTAATACAGGGAAAGATAAAGATAAAGAGAAAAATAAAGATTCTGTATTTTTAGGCAGCTCATATAACAATTTGGTTACACTCATTTTAGTCAAATTCGTCATTTACAAAGAATTTGTCGAATATTTTCTAAAAAATAATCTCTTTTTTTTTTTCCTTTTTATTTTTTGCATGTGCACTAGTTAGGAATTTGCTGGAATGTTCTATTATGATAAAAACAAGAAATATTATTTATCTTTAGAAGTTTATGTCTCGTATTTTCATGGTACTGTTTTTAATTCTCATTTTGTCAAACATATTTAAGATTTTCAAGGTTTGCTTATCAACATTACCTGCTAATTGTTCGTGATGAATGAGACACATGTGCAACAACAGACATCAGTCGGATACAGATGAATGTATCAATGGACAGTAAAAATAGTAATGGCGTAATCAGTCCCACCGAAGGTGACCAGTGTTTTAAATGTGTCTTTTTATAATCGTCTTGTCGGTATTGTGTAACATCAATATATGTTCATGGTTCTAGGGATTCTCTCTTTTGGTGTCCTACCTCAGACACGATCATCTGGTTGATAGTCTGGTCAAGCAGGTTGTCATCGTCACAGCTCGCATGGTCAGGAGTTTTTCTGGAGTGTAAATAACAAAAAAGGCACAATACCGTGACTGGAACGATACACAAATAACCCGCACATAGAGAGGAGCTTACGACGACGTTTCGGTCCGTTCCGGTCATACCGATGACAGTGGTCGATTGTAAATTCCTCTCATATTTGAAGAGAAGTTTGAATGAGATCACAGTTTCAGCTTCCTAACACAATAATATGTTAAGTAGATGTAGAGGCGTAATGCTGATAAATATGGGAATAAGAACACATGAGGAACAGGCTTTAATTAAGACTACGTATCACTCAAGGTAGAGATATAGTCTTAATGGCAATAAAAGCAAACGGGTTAAGTAATTTAATTCTTTCCTCAGAGATTATTCCTTAACAAAGGTTCGAGCTGTATGATCGTCTCTGTCAAGTCTCAAAACTGTCTTTATCTTCTGGTTGTTTTTACAAGTCATCTTGTTACTGGGTTACAGTGTAACAATTGCTTCTCATTTTTCGTAATAGAAATGATTAGTGATAGAAGGAGGGAAAGTAAAGGGTAAAGAAAGAAGGGAGGAAGGGATAAATGGAAGAATGAATGAAAGAAAATAAGAATGAAAGAAGATTGGAAAAATGAAAGAGGGAAAAAGGGAAGGAGGAAAGAATCATAGGGAAGAAGGAAAGAATGGAGGGAGGGATGAGAGAAAGAAGGAAAGGAAAGAGAGGAGAGAGGGAAGATGGAAGGAGAGTTTAGAGAGGCAAGAATGCAGGATACACAAAAACTAGAAACACTTTTGAGATTTACTGACTTTCACTACCAGGTTTTGAGTCAAATGAAAAAATTACGTCAGATGACCCCATCTTGATGGAGCACCAACCTCTGCTGCCTATGACCCTGTTTTAATGGAGTACAGATCTCAGCTAACCATAACCTCGTCTTGATGGAGTACCAATCTCAGCTGCCCAGGCATTCCCTTAATGGAGTATCAACTTCAGTTGTCCATGACCTCCCTTTGATGGAGGACCAACCTCAGTTGTCCATGACCTCCCTTTGATGGAGGACCAACCTCAGTTGTCCATGACCTCCCATTGATGGAGGACCAACCTCAGTTGTCCATGACCTCCCTTTGATGGAGGACCAACCTCAGTTGTCCATGACCTCCCTTTGATGGAGGACCAACCTCAGTTGCCCTTTCTCGCATCACGAACGATAAAAGTGTTGTGTTAGGGGTTCTGGGTCTCGGATCAGGTCTCCTAGGTTACATAGGAATTGTTATGGAATCAAAATCTATTAAGAAGCACATAGGAAACTAAAGGTGAGTGAATACTTAATGCAAGTGGAAGCTTTTAAGATTTACCTGTCATCTTACCTGATCTTGACACATAAGAATATAAGAAAGAACTAACACTGCATCAGGTCTATTGGCCCATACTAGGCAGGTCCTTGGAAAATCCAAATCCACTAACAAATATTTCCCCAGCCCATATTCACTGGAGGTCAGTATTGCCAGAGTGCAAAACGCTGGACAGGTTTCCATCTCACACGCATTTGGTAGGACTGTACTACCTGAACGGATGGTTCATAGAGGTGGTACTGGAAAACCTCATGCATCAACGTGTTAGGGACACTACCAGAAAGAGAGATGATGAACCAGCAAGACTGGACCTCGTATTCCCCCTTGAGTAATTCTTACATCGAGGATATCACACACGAAAGGCCCCTCGGAGCTAGTGATCACGTGGTTATGAGCTTCGAATACATAGTAGAGTTACAAGTGGAGAGGAAAGCAGTAATAGGATTGAAGAGGCCAAACTACGGGAGGGGGGCTACACAGGCATGAGGAATTTCCTGCAAGAGGTTCAGTGGGAAAAAGAATTGGTGGGAAAGTCTGTAAACGAGATGATGGGCTACGTGATAACAAAATGCAAGGAGGCAGAAGATAAGTTTGTTTCCAAGAGCAACAGAAATAAGGAAAAGACCAGAACGAGCCCTTAGTTCACCCAAAGGTGTAGGGAGGCAAAAATTAAGTGCGCTAGAGAATTGAAATAGTACACAAGACAAAAAGCCAAGGAAAAAGAGATTAATCGAAGAGCCAGAAACGAATATGCACAGATAAGGGGAGAGGCCCAGCGGCAATACGAAAACGACATATCGAAAGCCAGGTCTGACCCGAAGCTGTTGTATAGCCACATCAGGAGGAAAACAACAGTCAAGGACCAGATAATCAGGCTGAGGAGGAAAGGAGAGAGGGGTTCACACGAGGGGATCTCAACATGAGATTTAAAGAAGTATTTACAGTGGAGACAGGAAAGACTCCAGAAAGCTGGAATAGTGGGGTAAACCAACAAAGGATACACCAATAACTGCTGGACGAAATACAGACTACCATGGAGGAGAAGACGCTGGTAAGTGAACTATATACCTCAAAGGAGGTGGGACCAAACATCTCTCCATGGGTCCTTAGAGAGGGAGCAGAGGCGCTGTGTGTGCCACTAACAA
Organism: Cherax quadricarinatus; assembly: GCF_038502225.1. Classification (NCBI taxonomy): domain Eukaryota; kingdom Metazoa; phylum Arthropoda; class Malacostraca; order Decapoda; family Parastacidae; genus Cherax; species Cherax quadricarinatus. The sequence goes on from NC_091306.1 coordinate 47,513,908, forward strand.
CAATCAACACAGCCATTGAAAGTGGGCAACTGCCTGAGGTGTGGAAGATGCCAAATGTAGTCCCAATTTTCAAGAAAGGTGATAGACATAAGGCATGAAACTACAGACCAGTGCCAATGATATGTGTAGTATGCAAAATCATGGAGATTATCATCAGGTGGAGAATGGTGGAGACACTCAAAAAGGAACAGGCCTACACACGAAAATCAGCACGGTTTCGGGGAAGGGAAATCCTGTGTCACAAACTTACTGGAGTTTTATTACAAGTTAATGGAAGCAAGAAAAGAGACAGAGGAGTGGATAGAATGCATTTTCTTGAAATGCAAGAAGGCTTTTGACAAAGTTCCCCAAAAGAGATTAGTGCAAAAGATACAAGATCAGGCACACATAACAGGAAAGGCACTACAATGAATTAGAGAATACCTGACAGGGAGGCAACAACGAGTCATGGTACGTGATGAGGTGTCAGAATGGGCGCCAGTGACGAGCGGGGTTCCACAGGGATCCGTCCTAGGACCGGTATGTGAATGACATGCTGGAAGGGATAGACTCAGAAGTGTCCTTTTTTTGCAGATGATCTGACGTTAATGAGGAGAATTAAATCGAATGAGGCTCAGACAGGACTACAAAGACACCTGGACAGGCTGCAAGCCTTGCCTAGCAACTGGCTTCTGGAATTTAACCTCACCAAGTGCAAAGACATGGAAGGTCAAAGAAGACCGCAGACAGAGTACAGGCTGGGGGGCCAAAGACTGAAAACCTTATTCAAGGAAAAGGATCTTGGGGTGAGTGTAATACCGAACACACCTCCTGAGGTGCACATCAACCAGGTAACTGCTGCAACGTATGGGTATGGCTAACCTTAGAATAGCTTTCCGATACCTCAGTAAAGAATCGTTCAAGACTCTACACCGTGTACGTCAGGCCCATACTGGAGTATGCAGCACCAGTTTGGAAACCACCCCTGGTCAAGCACGTCAAGAAATTAGAGAAAGTGCAAAGGTTTTCAAGGTGATTTGCCGTGGAGCCAAGGGTAATGTTCCACGAAGAAAGATTAAGAAAAATCAACCTTACGATACTGGATGACGAGAGGGATAGGGGGACATGATAACGACATATAAAATACTGCGAGGAATTGAAAAGGTGGAAAGGGACACTATGTTCCAGAGATGGGACACAGAAACAAGGAGTCATAGAAGTTGAAGATTCAGATGAGTCAGGGGGATGTTAGCAAGTATTTCTTCAGCCATAGAGAAGTCAGGAAGTGGAAGAGTCTGCAAAGTGACGGAGTGGAGCCAGGATCCATACATAGTTTTAAGAAGAGGTATTATAAAATTCATTGAGCAGGGAGAGTACCTACTAGCGACCAGTGAAGAGGCGGAACCAGGAACTATAAAGCAACCCCTGCTACCACAGCTAGATGAGTACACACACACACACACACACACACACACACACACACACACACACACACACACACACACACACACACACACACACAATGGAGGCTATCTGGAAAGGTGAGGTACAGCTGAAGGTCACCTGGACAGGTCAGGTACAACTGGAGGTCACCTGGACAGGTCAGGTACAACTGGAGGTCACCTGGACAGGTGACCCAGCTATCTGATTGCTTGTCAGGTTTATGCGTCAACCAGTAAGATGAGAGGTTGACTCCTGCTGTGTTATGTTTTCACAAGTAGCTAAGTCCAACACACACACACACACACCACACACACCACACACACACACATGACTGATCTCTCGTAGCTGGTGGGGGATGATCTAGTTGCGACCAGTGAAGAGACGGGACCAGGAGCGATGAATCAACCCCTGCAACCACAGTTAGGTGAGTACACACACACACACACGCACACCACACACACACGCACACCACACACACACGCACACCACACACACACGCACACCACACACACACGCACACCACACACACGCACACCACACACACACGCACACCACACACACACGCACACCACACACACACGCACACCACACACACACGCACACCACACACACACGCACACCACACACACACGCACACCACACACACGCACACCACACACACACGCACATCACACACACACGCACACCACACACACACACGCACACCACACACACACGCACACCACACACACACGCACACCACACACACACGCACACCACACACACACGCACACCACACACACACGCACACCACACACACACGCACACCACACACACACCACACACACACGCACACCACACACACACGCACACCACACACACACCACACACACACGCACACCACACACACACGCACACCACACACACACGCACACCACACACACACGCACACCACACGCACACCACACACACACGCACACCACACACACACGCACACCACACACACACGCACACCACACACACACGCACACCACACACACACGCACACCACACACACACGCACACCACACACACACGCACACTACACACACACGCACACCACACACACACGCACACCACACGCACACCACACACACACGCACACCACACACACGCACACCACACACGCACACCACACGCACACACACACACACACACACACACACACACACACACACACACACACACACACAAGGTTATTTCCAGAGCTAAGGGGAATGTCTTATGAAGAAAGGTTAAGGGAAATCCGCCTGACGACACTAGAGGACAGGAGGGTCAGGGGAGACATGATAACGACATATAAAATACTGCGCGGAATAGACAAGGTGGACAAAGACGGGATGTTCCAGAGAAGGGACACAGACACAAGAGTTCACAATTGGAAGTTGAAGACTCAGATGAATCAAAGGGATTTTGGGAAGTATTTCTTCAGTCATAAAGTTGTCAGGCCGTGGAATAGCCTAGAAAGTGACGTAGTGGAGGCGGGAACCATACATAGTCTTAAGGCGAGGTATGATAAAGCTCATGGGGCAGGGAGAGAGAGGACCTAGTAGCTATCAGCGAAGAGGCGGGACCAGGAGCTATCACTCGACCCCTGCAACCACAAATAGGCGAGTACAAATAGGTGAGTACACACACACACCACACACACACACACACACACACACACCACACACACCACACACACCCACACACACCACACACACACACCACACACACACACCACACACACACACACACACCACACACACACACACTACACACACACACACACACACACCACACACACACACCACACACACACACACCACACACACACCACACACACACCACACACACACACACACCACACACACACACCACACACACACCACACACACACACCACACACACACACACCACACTCGCACCACACACACACCACACACACACCACACACACACCACACACATACACACACATACACACACACCACACACACACCACACACACACACACACCACACACACACACCACACACACACCACACACACACCACACACACACCACACACACACACACCACACACACACACACACCACACACACACACACCACACACACACACACACACACCACACAACACACACCACACACACACCACACACACACACACCACACACACACCACACACACACCACACACACACACACACCACACACACTCCACACACTCCACACACACCACACACACACACACACACACACCACACACACCACACACACACCACACACACACCACACACACACCACACACACACACACACACCACACACACACACACCACACACACACCACACACACACACACACCACACACACACACACCACGCGCACACACACCACACACACCACACACACACACACCCCACACACACACCACACACACACACCACACACACACACCACACCACACACACACACACACACCACACACACACACACCACACACACGCACCACACACACACCACACACACACACCACACACACGCACCACACACACACCACACACACGCACCACACACACACCACACACACGCACCACACACACACCACACACACACCACACACACACACATACACACCACACACACACACATTCACACACACCACACACACACACACACAAGACTCTGTATACCATCTACGTCAGGCCCATACTGGAGTGTGCAGCACCAGTTTGGAATCCACACCTAGTCAAGCACGTCAAGAAAGTAGAGAAAGTGCAAAGGTTTGCATCAAGACTAGTCCCAGAGCTACGGGGATTGTCCTACGAAGAAAGGTTGAGGGAAATCGGCCTGACGACACTGGAGGCCAGGAGGGTCAGGGGAGACATGATAACGACATATAAAATACTGCACGGAATAGACAAGGTGGACAAAGACGGGATGTTCCAGAGAAGGGACACAGACACAAGAGTTCACAATTGGAAGTTGAAGACTCAGATGAATCAAAGGGATTTTGGGAAGTATTTCTTCAGTCATAAAGTTGTCAGGCCGTGGAATAGCCTAGAAAGTGACGTAGTGGAGGCGGGAACCATACATAGTCTTAAGGCGAGGTATGATAAAGCTCATGGGGCAGGGAGAGAGAGGACCTAGTAGCTATCAGCGAAGAGGCGGGACCAGGAGCTATGACTCGACCCCTGCAACCACAAATAGGTGAGTACACACACACACACACACACACACACACACACACACACACACACACACACACACAACACACACACACACACACACATACCCACACACATATACACACATCTCCCTATGGGTCCTTAGAGAAGGAGCAGAGATGCTGTGCGTGCCTCTAACCACAATCTTCAACACATCCCTTGAAACTGGGCAACTACCTGAGAAAGGAAACAGAAACGAGGCGCTAAACTACAGACTTGTGTCTCTGACATGTATTGTGTGCAAAGTCATGGAGAAGATTATCAGGAGGAGAGTGGTCGAACACCTGGAACGGAACAAGATTATAAATGAAAACCAGCATGGGTTCATGGAAGGCAAATCTTGTATCACAAACCTCCTGGAGTTTTATGACAAGGTAACAGAAGTAAGACACGAGAGAGAGGGGTGGGTTGATTGCGTTTTCCTAGACTGCAGGAAGGCCTTTGACACAGTTCCCCACAAGAGATTAGTGCTGAAGCTGGAGGATCAGGCGCATTTAACAGGAAAGGCACTGTAGTGGATCAGGGAATACCTGACAGGGAGGCAGCAACGAGTCATGGTACATGAAGAGGTATCACAGTGGGCGCCTGTGACGAGAAGGGGTCCCACAGGGGTCAGTTCTAGGGCCAGTGCTATTTTTATATATGAGAACGACATGATGGAAGGAATAGACTCTGAAGTGTCCCTATTCGCAGATGATGTGAAGTTGATGAGAAGAATTAAATCGGATGAGGATGAGGCAGGACTGCAAAGAGACCTGGACAGGCTAGACATGTGGTCCAGAAACTGGCTTCTCGAATTCAATCCTGCCAAATGCAAAGTCATGAAGATTGGGGAGGGGCAAAGAAGACCGCAGACAGAGTATAGGCTAGGTGGACAAAGACTACAGACCTTACTCAGGGAGAAAGACCTCGGGGTGACCATAACACCGAGAACGTCACCGGAAGCACACATCAACCAAATAACTGCTGCAGCATACGGGCGCCTGGCAAACCTGAGAATAGCGTTCCGATACCTAAATAAGGAATCGTTCAAGACACTGTACACTGTGTATGTTAGGCCCATACTGGAGTATGCAGCACCAGTCTGGAACCCACACCTGGTCAAGCACGTCAAGAAGTTAGAGAAAGTACAAAGCTTTGCAACAAGGCTAGTCCCAGAGCTCAGGGAAATGTCGTACGAGGAAAGGTTGAGGGAAATCGGACTGACGACACTGGAGGACAGAAGGGTCAGGGGAGACATGATAACGACATACAAGATACTGCGGGGAATAGATAAGGTGGACAGAGATAGGATGTTCCAGAGAGGGGACACAGGAACAAGGGGTCACAACTGGAAACTGAAGACTCAGACGAGTCACAGGGACGTTAGGAAGTATTTCTTCAGTCATAGAGTGGTCAGGAAGTGGAATAGCCTAGCAAGTGAAGTAGTGGAGGCAGGAACCATACATAGTTTTAAGAAGAGGTATGATACAGCTCAGGAAGCAGAGAGAGAGGACCTAGTAGCAATCAGTGAAGAGGCGGGGCCAGGAGCTGAGTCTCGACCCCTGCAACCACAATTAGGTGAGTACACACACCACACACACACAATACAACACACACACACACACACACACACACACAACACACACAACACACACAACACACACAACACACACAACACACACAACACACAACACACACAACACACACAACACACACACACACACACACACACACGCACACACACACACACACAACACACAACACACACACACAATGTGTGTCCTTAAAAAAACAGCGAATGTAACAAGAATTGTTTTTCGTTCAGTTCAGTATGTCAGAAATTTCCATAAATAGAAAATAATGCTTTTAATTTTCAGTTAGGTCAGCTTAACATATATTTTCCTACATTATCGTTATAATTACTAAATAATAACAGAATTATGAAAACATGGCGGCAGACTTACGTGTGTCAGCGAGGGCGTAAACAACGTACCATTTATGTGGTACCGTTTATGTGGTACCATTTATGTGGTACCATTTATGTGGTACCATTTATGTGGATGGTGCTGCCTTCTAATACACTTTATTTCGGATTTCAATAATAGGCTTAGAATGTTTTAGGAATTTTAATTGGAAGATATTAAACTATTTAGGAAACTATCATATAATATTTTATTCGGTTATGTTATGTCACTGTTAAAAACTAATGTATTTTCTTCTTTGTCGTGTTAATATATTTAATAATAACGTAACTTTTTGATATCTTAGTGTTCGGGTAATTTTTTTTATTAACGAAGCTAAATTTGATTTAAAGGAAAGGGAGTCGCACTAGTCAATAAAAAAAAGGAAAAGCGCATCCCAAGAGCAAGAGCTTAACCCTGAAACAGTCGTATAACCACAGACAACACACAGACAGTACGTATTATTTTTATGATTATTTTAAGATATTATTTTAATATAAAATTAATAATAATACATTTTATGAATCGTAACGTTAATAAGTAGGGTGAGGGTACACAGTCCATGGTGTTAAGCAGTGAACGCAGCTTCCCATCCACTGCACCAGACTAGACCGCCTGACTCCACTTTGTCTCCCAGCATGAATAACAAAAAACTCACTAAACCAGCAAGAATCCATGCTGAGCTGGATGTAGTTAGTTGTGTCTGCTTCTCTGATGTGTGGATGTTGCTGGCACCTGGTGACCCTGCTACCGTCACCACTCCTGTTTGTGTGTGTGTGTGTACACTCGCCTATTTGTACTCACCTTTTTGCAGTTGCAGGGGTCTATTCATAGCTCTTGGTCTCGTCTCTCTGCTGGCCGCTGCTGGTTTCACTCCTTGCTGCGTGAGTTTTATCATAACTGTTCTGAAAGACATGTAAGGATTATGCCTATTATTTCGCTCTCTAGGTCGTTCCATTTCCTGAACACTTGAAGGCTACAGAGGTGTTTCCTAACATCCCTGTGACTCATTTGTGCTTCTAACTTACATTTGTGACCTCTTCTACCTGAGACCTGTCTCTTGTACCTGAGACCTGTCTCTTAAACTGAATGTCGCTATTCACCTTGTTAATTCCTCTTAGTATTTTGTACATCACAAATCATGTCCCTTCTGGTTCGTCTGTCTTCTATTGTCGTCAAGTTTAGCTTCTCTAAACCTCTCGTCTTAGTTCATACGCCTCAGCCTTTCCAGCTTTCCATGGTCAGTAGATGCAGGTTCCATACTGGTGCTACATACTCCAAGATGAGCTTGACATACGACGTGTATGAAGTCATGAACGCTAGTTGTTGGTGTTTCTGAAAGCTTCCCTTAAATTTACCAATCTCCTTTTGCTGAAGTGGTTATTCGGTTGATGTGTGCCTCAAGCGATATGCTTGGAGCTATGCTTACGAAGACGTCCTTCTCCTTCAGAAAGGTTTGCAGTCTTTCCCCCCTCCCCCGGAGCCTGTACACCTTTTGGAGACGTCTATGCCCTTCGATTTTCATCGACTTTGCAGTTGATGGGGTTAAATTCCAATAGACACTTGCCAGAGCCCCCACGCAGCTGGTCCAAATAAAATTGTAGTCTTTGACTACTCCTGTTTTGTAATATCCCCATAGTTTCACATCTGCGAAGTGAGATATCTATGATTTAGTTTTCTCTGCCATGTCGTTTACATGAATAAGTAGTAGTACTGGTCCAGGTACTAACCCTTATGGAACCCCACTCGTCACACTCGCCCATCCCGACACCTCCCTGACAGTAACTCGATGCTTCCATCCCGTTAAGTATTCATTGACCCACTGTAGTGCATTTCCTGTAATTCTTGCCTGCTCTTCTGGCGTCTGTGTCAATCTCTTGTGGGATGCTGTATCGAACGTGTTCCTGTAATGCAAAAATATAGTCCTCCCATCCCCCTCTCTCTCCGGCTGAACTTTCGTTACCTTATCAAAGAACTCTTCCAGATTTGTGAGAGGATTTTCCATCTAGAAAACTGTGTTGGATGATGATGAGTGAGTCTACGTGTGTGTACTCAATTGTACTCACCTAATTGTGGTTGCAGGGGTCGAGACTCAGCTCCTAGCCCCGCCTCTTCACTGATCGCTACTAGGTCCTCTCCCTCTCTTCTTCCTGAGTTTTGTCATACCTCTTCTTAAAACTATGTATGATTCCTGCCTCCACTACTTCACTTGCTAGGCTATTCCACTTCCTGACGACTCTATGAATGAAGAAATACTTCCTAACGTCCCTATGACTCGTCTGAGTCTTCAACTTCCAATTGTGACCCCTTGTTTCTGTGTCCCCTCTCTGGAACATCCTGTCTCTGTCCACCTTGTCTATTCCCGCAGTATCTTGTATGTCGGTATTATGTCTCCCCTGACCCTTCAGTCAGTCCGATTTCCCTCAACCTTTCCTCGTACGCGCGTATGTGTGCGCGCGCGCGCTCACCTAATCACCTAGTTGTGGTTGCAGGGGTCGAGTCACAACTCCTGGCCCGCCTCTTCACTGACCGCTACTGGGTCACTCTTCCTGCTCCATGAGCTTTATTATACCTCTTCTTAAAGCTATGTATGGATCCTGCCTTCACTACATCGCTTTCCAAACTCTTCCACTTCCTCACTACTCTGTGACTGAAGAAATACTTCCTAACATCCCTGTGATTAATCTGAGTCTTCAGCTTCCAACTGTGACTCCTTGTTGCTGTGTCCCATCTCTGGAACATCATGTCTCTGTCCACATTGTCGCTTCCTCTCAGTATTTTATATGTTAGGTCTCCCCTATCTCTCCTGACCTCCAGTGTCGTCAGGTCGATTTCCCTTAACCTCTCCTCGTAGGACATACCCCTTTGCTCCGGGACTAGTCTTGTTGCAAACTTTTGCACTTTCTCTAGTTTCCTTACGTGCTTGGCTAAGTGTGGAAGCCAAACTGGTGCTGCATACTCCAATATGGACCTAACGTACACAGTGTACAGGGTCCTGAACGATTTCTTATTACGATATCGGAATGTGGTTCTTAGGTTTGCTAGGCGCCCATATGCTGCAGCAGTTATTTGGTTGATGTGCGCCTCATGAGATGTGCCTGGCGTTATACTCACCTCAAGATCTTTTTCCTTGAGTGAGGTTTGTAGTCTCTGCCTCCTGGACTGTACTCCGTTTGTAGTCTTCTTTGCCCTTCTCCAATCTTCATGACTTTGCACTTGGTGGGGTTGAGCTCCAGGAGCCAGTCGCTGGACCAGGCCTGCAGCCTGTCCAGATCCGTCTGTGTGTGTATGTGTGTATACACATGCGTGCACGTGCGGGTGTATTTATGTGTGTTCGTGTGTGCGTGCGTATGTGATTGTGCGCGCGCGCGTGTGTGTACTCCCGTAATTGTAGTTGCAGGGATAAAGTCATTGGTCCTGGCCCCGCCACTTCACTGGTGGCTACTAGGTCCACTCTCTCCTTGTTCCATGAGCTGGGCCTCCCTCCTAATCCATGCATATTCGTTTCTCTCTCTTCTGCTAATCTCCTTATTTTCCTAGGTTCTTTGTCTTTTATATTTTTGTTATTCACTAGCACACTTAGTTTTGGCTTCTCTACATCTTTGGTGAACCAAGGGCTCGTTCTGGTTTTCCCATGGTTTTTGAGTACGAACCTCTCCTCTGCCTCCTTGAATTTTGTGGTCACATATTCTATCATTTCATTTATTGTTTTTTCTACCAGTTTTTTCCCACTGTACCTCATGCAAGAAATTCCCGATGCCTGGTCCAAATAAAATTGTAGTCTTTGACTACTCCTGTTTTGTAATATCCCCATAGTTTCACATCTGCGAAGTGAGATATCTATGATTTAGTTTTCTCTGCCATGTCGTTTACATGAATAAGTAGTAGTACTGGTCCAGGTACTAACCCTTATGGAACCCCACTCGTCACACTCGCCCATCCCGACACCTCCCTGACAGTAACTCGATGCTTCCATCCCGTTAAGTATTCATTGACCCACTGTAGTGCATTTCCTGTAATTCTTGCCTGCTCTTCTGGCGTCTGTGTCAATCTCTTGTGGGATGCTGTATCGAACGTGTTCCTGTAATGCAAAAATATAGTCCTCCCATCCCCCTCTCTCTCCGGCTGAACTTTCGTTACCTTATCAAAGAACTCTTCCAGATTTGTGAGAGGATTTTCCATCTAGAAAACTGTGTTGGATGATGATGAGTGAGTCTACGTGTGTGTACTCAATTGTACTCACCTAATTGTGGTTGCAGGGGTCGAGACTCAGCTCCTAGCCCCGCCTCTTCACTGATCGCTACTAGGTCCTCTCCCTCTCTTCTTCCTGAGTTTTGTCATACCTCTTCTTAAAACTATGTATGATTCCTGCCTCCACTACTTCACTTGCTAGGCTATTCCACTTCCTGACGACTCTATGAATGAAGAAATACTTCCTAACGTCCCTATGACTCGTCTGAGTCTTCAACTTCCAATTGTGACCCCTTGTTTCTGTGTCCCCTCTCTGGAACATCCTGTCTCTGTCCACCTTGTCTATTCCCGCAGTATCTTGTATGTCGGTATTATGTCTCCCCTGACCCTTCAGTCAGTCCGATTTCCCTCAACCTTTCCTCGTACGCGCGTATGTGTGCGCGCGCGCGCTCACCTAATCACCTAGTTGTGGTTGCAGGGGTCGAGTCACAACTCCTGGCCCGCCTCTTCACTGACCGCTACTGGGTCACTCTTCCTGCTCCATGAGCTTTATTATACCTCTTCTTAAAGCTATGTATGGATCCTGCCTTCACTACATCGCTTTCCAAACTCTTCCACTTCCTCACTACTCTGTGACTGAAGAAATACTTCCTAACATCCCTGTGATTAATCTGAGTCTTCAGCTTCCAACTGTGACTCCTTGTTGCTGTGTCCCATCTCTGGAACATCATGTCTCTGTCCACATTGTCGCTTCCTCTCAGTATTTTATATGTTAGGTCTCCCCTATCTCTCCTGACCTCCAGTGTCGTCAGGTCGATTTCCCTTAACCTCTCCTCGTAGGACATACCCCTTTGCTCCGGGACTAGTCTTGTTGCAAACTTTTGCACTTTCTCTAGTTTCCTTACGTGCTTGGCTAAGTGTGGAAGCCAAACTGGTGCTGCATACTCCAATATGGACCTAACGTACACAGTGTACAGGGTCCTGAACGATTTCTTATTACGATATCGGAATGTGGTTCTTAGGTTTGCTAGGCGCCCATATGCTGCAGCAGTTATTTGGTTGATGTGCGCCTCATGAGATGTGCCTGGCGTTATACTCACCTCAAGATCTTTTTCCTTGAGTGAGGTTTGTAGTCTCTGCCTCCTGGACTGTACTCCGTTTGTAGTCTTCTTTGCCCTTCTCCAATCTTCATGACTTTGCACTTGGTGGGGTTGAGCTCCAGGAGCCAGTCGCTGGACCAGGCCTGCAGCCTGTCCAGATCCGTCTGTGTGTGTATGTGTGTATACACATGCGTGCACGTGCGGGTGTATTTATGTGTGTTCGTGTGTGCGTGCGTATGTAATTGTGCGCGCGCGCGTGTGTGTACTCCCGTAATTGTAGTTGCAGGGATAAAGTCATTGGTCCTGGCCCCGCCACTTCACTGGTGGCTACTAGGTCCACTCTCTCCTTGTTCCATGAGCTGGGCCTCCCTCCTAATCCATGCATATTCGTTTCTCTCTCTTCTGCTAATCTCCTTATTTTCCTAGGTTCTTTGTCTTTTATATTTTTGTTATTCACTAGCACACTTAGTTTTGGCTTCTCTACATCTTTGGTGAACCAAGGGCTCGTTCTGGTTTTCCCATGGTTTTTGAGTACGAACCTCTCCTCTGCCTCCTTGAATTTTGTGGTCACATATTCTATCATTTCATTTATTGTTTTTTCTACCAGTTTTTTCCCACTGTACCTCATGCAAGAAATTCCCGATGCCTGGTCCAAATAAAATTGTAGTCTTTGACTACTCCTGTTTTGTAATATCCCCATAGTTTCACATCTGCGAAGTGAGATATCTATGATTTAGTTTTCTCTGCCATGTCGTTTACATGAATAAGTAGTAGTACTGGTCCAGGTACTAACCCTTATGGAACCCCACTCGTCACACTCGCCCATCCCGACACCTCCCTGACAGTAACTCGATGCTTCCATCCCGTTAAGTATTCATTGACCCACTGTAGTGCATTTCCTGTAATTCTTGCCTGCTCTTCTGGCGTCTGTGTCAATCTCTTGTGGGATGCTGTATCGAACGTGTTCCTGTAATGCAAAAATATAGTCCTCCCATCCCCCTCTCTCTCCGGCTGAACTTTCGTTACCTTATCAAAGAACTCTTCCAGATTTGTGAGAGGATTTTCCATCTAGAAAACTGTGTTGGATGATGATGAGTGAGTCTACGTGTGTGTACTCAATTGTACTCACCTAATTGTGGTTGCAGGGGTCGAGACTCAGCTCCTAGCCCCGCCTCTTCACTGATCGCTACTAGGTCCTCTCCCTCTCTTCTTCCTGAGTTTTGTCATACCTCTTCTTAAAACTATGTATGATTCCTGCCTCCACTACTTCACTTGCTAGGCTATTCCACTTCCTGACGACTCTATGAATGAAGAAATACTTCCTAACGTCCCTATGACTCGTCTGAGTCTTCAACTTCCAATTGTGACCCCTTGTTTCTGTGTCCCCTCTCTGGAACATCCTGTCTCTGTCCACCTTGTCTATTCCCGCAGTATCTTGTATGTCGGTATTATGTCTCCCCTGACCCTTCTGTCCTCCAGTGTCGTCAGTCCGATTTCCCTCAACCTTTCCTCGTACGCGCGTATGTGTGCGCGCGCGCGCTCACCTAATCACCTAGTTGTGGTTGCAGGGGTCGAGTCACAACTCCTGGCCCGCCTCTTCACTGACCGCTACTGGGTCACTCTTCCTGCTCCATGAGCTTTATTATACCTCTTCTTAAAGCTATGTATGGATCCTGCCTTCACTACATCGCTTTCCAAACTCTTCCACTTCCTCACTACTCTGTGACTGAAGAAATACTTCCTAACATCCCTGTGATTAATCTGAGTCTTCAGCTTCCAACTGTGACTCCTTGTTGCTGTGTCCCATCTCTGGAACATCATGTCTCTGTCCACATTGTCGCTTCCTCTCAGTATTTTATATGTTAGGTCTCCCCTATCTCTCCTGACCTCCAGTGTCGTCAGGTCGATTTCCCTTAACCTCTCCTCGTAGGACATACCCCTTTGCTCCGGGACTAGTCTTGTTGCAAACTTTTGCACTTTCTCTAGTTTCCTTACGTGCTTGGCTAAGTGTGGAAGCCAAACTGGTGCTGCATACTCCAATATGGACCTAACGTACACAGTGTACAGGGTCCTGAACGATTTCTTATTACGATATCGGAATGTGGTTCTTAGGTTTGCTAGGCGCCCATATGCTGCAGCAGTTATTTGGTTGATGTGCGCCTCATGAGATGTGCCTGGCGTTATACTCACCTCAAGATCTTTTTCCTTGAGTGAGGTTTGTAGTCTCTGCCTCCTGGACTGTACTCCGTTTGTAGTCTTCTTTGCCCTTCTCCAATCTTCATGACTTTGCACTTGGTGGGGTTGAGCTCCAGGAGCCAGTCGCTGGACCAGGCCTGCAGCCTGTCCAGATCCGTCTGTGTGTGTATGTGTGTATACACATGCGTGCACGTGCGGGTGTATTTATGTGTGTTCGTGTGTGCGTGCGTATGTGATTGTGCGCGCGCGCGTGTGTGTACTCCCGTAATTGTAGTTGCAGGGATAAAGTCATTGGTCCTGGCCCCGCCACTTCACTGGTGGCTACTAGGTCCACTCTCTCCTTGTTCCATGAGCTGGGCCTCCCTCCTAATCCATGCATATTCGTTTCTCTCTCTTCTGCTAATCTCCTTATTTTCCTAGGTTCTTTGTCTTTTATATTTTTGTTATTCACTAGCACACTTAGTTTTGGCTTCTCTACATCTTTGGTGAACCAAGGGCTCGTTCTGGTTTTCCCATGGTTTTTGAGTACGAACCTCTCCTCTGCCTCCTTGAATTTTGTGGTCACATATTCTATCATTTCATTTATTGTTTTTTCTACCAGTTTTTTCCCACTGTACCTCATGCAAGAAATTCCCTATGCCTGTTTAGTCCCATCTTTTGTTGTTTGACTTCTCCCGTTCTCATCTTGTTTCACTGTCCACTTTTATCTCTAGAGTGTATTTGAAGCTCAGGACTACGTGATCACTACCTCTGAGGGGGCCTTTCATATGTGATGTCCACCAATATCTGAACTGCTCAAGGTGAATATGAGTTCCAGCCTCACTGGTTCATCCTCTCCTCTCTCTCTGATAGTGTCCCTAACATGTTGATGCATGAGATTTTCCAATACCACATCCATCAACTTAGCCCTCCACATTTCTGGTCCCCCATATGGTTCCAGGTTTCTCAGTCAATCTTGTGATTAAAATTTTCCACAGCTAGTGACTTTGCCCTACCCATATGGGCCCTTCTGGCCACCTCAGCTAGATTGTCCACAAATGCTCTGTTGCTCTCATCAGAATCTTGTCTTGGCCTCCTGCTGTTCTGTGGCGAATTGTACATCACTGCAATCGCCACCTTGGGACCCCAGTCTGAGGTGTTTGTACTATGTGGGTCTTAGCTTCCCTTTTGTCCATTCCTTCCATTTCCTCAAAACTATACTGGCTTTTGACGAGCAGTGTAACTCATCCTTCCCCTCTCTTCCCTCTATCTTTCATCACGATCTGATATCCAGATGGAAAGATCGTGTCTGTTTTAATTCCCATGAGCTTAGTTTCCATGAGTGCAATGATGTCTGGGGATGCCTCCATGACTCTTTTGTGCCACTCCACACATTTGTTATTCCATCTACATTGGTGTACCATACCTTCAGCTTCTTTTCCAATACTGTGTTCTGGGGGGGGGGGTTGTGGGAGCTGAGTAGGTGGGAGGCCTGTCAGGATTCTATGGGAGGCTACTGTGAAGGTGGAGTTTTTGATGGGGAGGGGGATATGGGTGAGGAGTGTGGGTTGTTTTGGATTAATTTGCTTGTGTGCAGTGTGGTTCTCAGGGGTGAGGGTGCTCTGTGAGTGGTTCTGAGGGAAGTTGTGATTGCTGGTCCTCCTGAGTCTGGGTTCGCCTGTCCATCTTTATCCTTGACTCTCTTACCTGCCCCTTGCATCTTTGTATCCTATCAGTTTCTCTCATTCTTCTCATGTTCTGTCGTGGTCGAGGTACACCCACTGAACTATCATGTGTGTTTAATAAAATGCTCATCATATGTGTTTAATAAAGTGTCTATCATATGTATTTCATAAAGTGTCTAGCACTTGTGTTCAATAAAGTTTCTATCAATGTGTTTATTAGAGTGCCTATCATATTTATTAAAGTGTCTATCACATGTGTAAAATATTGTCTATCATATGTGTTTAATAGTGTCCGTCTTATGTGTCCAGTAAAGTGTCTGTCACGTGTGTTCAATAAAATGTTTATTATATATGGTTAATAAAGTGCCTGTTCATCATATGTGTTTAATAAAGTGTTATCTATCACTTGTGTTTAAAAATGACATTATCACATTTTGAAATCTGATATGTAATGCTGTCTCAATTTTTTGGATATCTCTGATGTCTTAATAATGAAACTTATTTTATTTTGATATTATAAAACATATCTAAATTATCTTAACACCCAGAAACAAAGACTTTGCTAATTTTGTTCTGCACTCCTAGAAATCCTCTCCTTAACCCCCCCCCGTCACACAACACCTAGCACTGTCCAGCCCCCCCCCGTCACACAACACCTAGCACTGTCCAGCCCCCCCCCCGTCACACAACACCTAGCACTGTCCAGCCCCTGAACCACCAGACATGATCTGTTATTATAACTCTGTGTTCTGTTCTCTGTATTAGATAAACAACCGGTTAATAAATGTCCTATTTGTTGTATTGCATATGTGTTTTTATCTTACATAGTTACTGGTAAGTAAGTAAGTAATTTTATTCAGGTATACACAAATACAGTTACATAGAATTATCATACATAGCAGCATATGTGTAGAGAACCTGGGATAACTCAAAAAAGTCAGACAGTGACTTATTTCCATTGGGGTGTTAATTGTGGTGTTAATCTCCATTTGTTTCCTCGGTGAAAGAGAGAGTAATTACCAAATTAAAATGTTATAAAAATCACGCAGTCCTCCAAGTAATCTTGAGTACAGATTCTGTATTTTATTTTATTTGGGTTCAAAGCCTGTCGACTACACGATGATCATTAAAGACTGCATGAAATCTGTTTACCACCATCCAAGAACAACTTTTCACTAAAATATGTAATAAACTCTCAATATATATATATATACACTGAGACACTTGCACCTCTCGGTAGTGAATATATCGTATGAATACTCTATACAAGGTTCTTAACTACAACATAGGGAGCAAATATTACACACAGCCATTGGCTAGTCATTTACCAATCATCGCCTCTGTTACAACAATAATTGTGAGGACACACTTATTTATTAGTAACCAAATACTGTTCACTACGTAGGCACATGGGCAATAATTAGGTATTCTCATTCCGAAACATTTCGCCTGCACAGTAGGCTTCTTCAGTCGAATACAGATGAGGTAGCAGTAGCAGCAGAGGTGTAAGGACTATGTAATGAGTCTACCAACCACGAAGACGTAGTTATGAGATGGTTAGTCCCTCAGCCTGGAGAAGAGTGTAGCTTCACAGTCTGGAACAACATTAGGCTGAAACAACAGAATGGACACTTATGTACTGTCAGGGTGATTCGCAGGAAATCTTGACGACAGCAGAGGTGTGACCCGCTAGTAGAAGTATGTGATCATTGAGAAGCTAGATTAGGTAGGTTCTTAAGGAAACGGGACAAATGTTTCCTGACGCGGGTCTTAGTCATGTGACCAGCAGCTGGGCAGTTTGATCATCTGACAGAGGCATTCCGCTGGCATACAGGTCCACCGCTTTAAAAATTAAGGTTATAATTATAACCACTGAGAAGCAGTGTAGGAAATCTATTGGGTAGATCCCTCTCAAATTCAAACCTTTTCAATCGTAATTAGTCAAGGCTGAGGGAATGAACTCAAAATTACTATTTCCCTTCTCCCACTGTCTCCTGTAAGTCACTTGCTGCACAGGCGACTTATATACATAGACAGGCAGGTGTTGGACATGCAACTTGTGGATAATGTGCAGAATTACTGACACTAGTAAATCACGCGTATCATATTTAACTCTTTAAATACAAAAATTATATACATTTTAATTGTGAGTAAATATTACATTTGTCATGTATTGTCTGTTTCTGAAGTTCGCAAAAAGCCCTTCAGCATCTGATTCCGTTGGAGGTTCTAACGGTGTGGTTCGCACGTTGATTTGTACCCCTTGCATCAATATGTGTGAATATATTAAAGATTTAACGTTATTTCCTGCAGGTTTGTAGGACAGGTGCAGCATCAGACAGGTGAGGGTTGCATGCACAATGACGTAATACGGATGCACGTTGGCCATGACCTGTTCTCAGGTCAGGGATTGGGTCACATATGCGACCCAAGAACGCACGCCTGCCCCGAGGATATAAAATATATCTTTTTTTAATTAAATACTTTCAAAATTATGAGGAAGCTTGATGTCCCATTTCGGTCCAGTAGATGGAGAAGCTTGTTGTTCCCACTTCTGTTCAATAGATGGAGAAGCTTGTTGTTCCCACTTCTGTTCAATAGATGGAGAAGCTTGTTGTTCCCACTCCTGTCCAGTAGATGGAGCAGCTTGCTGTTCCCACTTCTGTTCAATAGATGGAGCAGCTTGCCGTTCCCACTTCTGTTCAATAGATGGAATAGCTTGTTGTTCCCACTTCTGTTCAATAGATGGAGCAGCTTTCCGTTCCCACTTCTGTTCAATAGATGGAGCAGCTTGCTGTTCCCACTTCTGTTCAATAGATGGAGCAGCTTGCTGTTCCCACTTACGTTCAATAGATGGAGTAGCTTGTTGTTCCCACTCCTGTCCAATAGTTGGAGCAGCTTGCCGTTCTCACCCATTTCCAAAACGTTCATCAAGGGTCATAATTGATAATCTTGAAATCTTACAATTATTTTTCTTGGCTCATATTTCACAAATAGCTCCAAAAGACTTCAAACCCTTCATTTGAAAATTACCTTCACTTTCATTAGCAAGAAATATATTACGTGAGAGGAACCATACGAGTTTTACATAATTATGATTACTCTCAAGACCTTTCACTTCATACCAGCACTAATTTTTAAGTTCACAATGCCTTCAACTCTAAAATTCTAGAGGTCTTCCAAGAACAACTAATATAAGTATTTTCTTCACTTCTCTGAATATTTTCACTATAGGGATTTAAGCTCCAGCTGGGTATAGGATATGATAATCCAAAGCCTCTTATACACCTCATGAATGATTTATGCTAAAGCTGGGTAGAGAATATGAAAGTGTAAATCTGCACGCACACTTGAAAAAGGTTTGAAACTCTAGAAAGGTAGATAAGCTTACTGTAGACATTTCTGAAGTATATGTTACCAAAATGCTCGCTTCTCAACGCCCCACCTCCTCAAGGCTCATCTTGTGTCACAAATCCGTGAATACACGTAAAGAAAATTTGCTGAACTGAGAATTTTGATGTGGGTGACTCTTCTCTTGTGATTGTGGTTTAGATTTGTGTGGTGATACCTAAAAAGCTGACTGTGCATTGTTTGCATAATGCAGACCTTGTTGAGTAACCGTGACAATGGCGTAAAAAGGACAATGTGGATGTGTGTCATCCCTGGGTTTCCAATAGTGACTTAACACTGTAGTCAGTGAGGTTTTAGCGAGTTAGATGAGGTAAGCAAAAATCATAAACGAGGTCGTTGACCTGCTTTACCTAAGATACATCATTGGAGTTCGGAGTCGCTTGACTTCAATCAGGTCTCGAACTCACCATTATTATTATTATTATTATTATTATTATTATTATTATTATTATTATTATTATTATCGTCATCGCTATTATTATTTTTACTGTATGTTTAGGGGATCGCTAAATCCATAGGGATCATACATCACCTGAGGAATGGGGACTTGAAGGCAGTTTCGATCCAAGTGTGTGGGGGTACATTCACTTTCCTGGATCAGGAGCCCACCACCAGCGTCAGGGCACCGGGGCCGTGTATCCACTACGTGTAAGGCTTACTCGTTGTTAATAATTTAGACACAAAACAAATGGGTATAAGGAAAAGTTTCGGCACGCAGTGGCTTCAACAGTCCTATACAAAGAAGAATGTTGAGGATCAGAAGGAGTTTGAGGTAATCAGTCCCTCAGCCTGGAGTCGATGTAATCAGTCCATCAGTACTGTAAAGAATATAGCATATGCGCGAAGTGGCTTATATACTGTAGGTACATCAGATGAAGCAGTGGTAGGCCGATATCACAGTGGACAAATGCACATGTGGAAGTAGGTCATCCCTGTAGGTTAAGCACGTGAAGAATTCCTTGTACCAAAATCCCAAGATGTTGCTGTGTCTGACAAGAAAGTAGATAAATGGTTCAGAGAACCATCAACTTGTCGGTTCTCTGAACCAATTATCTACATTGCTCGTTGTTGATTCTCATACATACATATATATGAACGGGAGCAGCTTAATCACCTCCCCTCCCATTCATGTGTAAGTGCTTCACTTCATTTCACTTAGGAAATACCCAGCACAACGCAGTCAACCCAGTTCAAGTGTTGATTGTCAATACTTGCATGGGGATCATGCCTTTCATAACACGTTTTTCAATGCTCTTCTCTGACAAGTCATACAGGCGATTAGCTATTGTAACCTCACGAGTCACGGTCGTGCCATTAGACATTT
Source organism: Cherax quadricarinatus (assembly GCF_038502225.1). NCBI lineage: Eukaryota > Metazoa > Arthropoda > Malacostraca > Decapoda > Parastacidae > Cherax > Cherax quadricarinatus. The sequence goes on from NC_091306.1 coordinate 47,534,389, forward strand.
TTGCACAGCCATCAGATGTTCACCGTAGCACCTCAATCAATCAAGCAGTCATTATGCCACACTTAGAGCAACTTGAGATACGTCTGCAACCTAGTGTATATTTTCTAATACCAGGCTCTAAAACTATATATATATATATATATATATATATATATATATATATATATATATATATATATATATATATATATATATATATATATAAAAATGTCGTGCCGAATATGTAAAACTGGTCAATTAGCAAGAACTCATTTAAAATTAAGTCTTTTCTAAAATTTTCTCTTATACGTTTAAAGATATATTTTTGTCATTAATTTTAATGTAAAAATTTTTAATTTTGCTCCAAAAGAATCTTAGAAAACTTACCTAACCTTATTATAACAAGAACAATTTATTTTAGCCTAACCCAACTAAATATATTTTAAATTTGTTTACAATAATTTAATACTAAACAAACACAGTGAAATATATTTTTTTTTTCGTTGGGTTCAGAATGATTTTGGCGAAATTATTGCATAAACAAATTTTCGCTTGTCCTATATGGCAAGATGAGCGTTGCTATTTAAGCCAAGATCGCAAGTTCTGCCTATTCGGCACGACATATATATATATATATATATATATATATATATATATATATATATATATATATATATATATATATGAGATGAGAGTTAGAGGTATCAGAAAGATGGAGGGAATATTTTGAGGAATTGTTAAATGTTGATGAAGAGAGAGAAGCTGTGATTTCGCGTACATTGCCAGGAATATTAATATCTTGTAGGAGTGAGAAAGAGCCAGTTGTGAGTGTAGGGAAAGTTCGTGAAGCAGTTGGTAGAATGAAACGGGGTAAGGCAGTTGGGATTGATGGGATGAAGATAGAAATGTTAGAATTAAGTGGGGATATAGTATTGTAGTGGTTGGTGCTTTTATTTAATAAATGTACGGAAGAGAGTAAAGTACCTAGGGATTAGAAGAGAGCATGCGCATTTCCTTTGTATAAAAGCAAAGGGGACAAAAGAGAGTCCAAAAATTATAGGGGAATAAGTCTGTTGAGTATACCTGGTAAAGTGTATGGTAGAGTTATTATTGAAAGAATTAAGAGTAAGACTGAGAGTAGGATAGAAGAACAAGGATGTTGGCAGATGTTGCAAATGTATGGAATAGGAGGCAGGTTGCTGAAAGTAGTGAAGAGGTTTTACGAGGATAGTGAGGCTCAGGTTAGAGTATGTAGGAGAAAGGGAAATTATTTCCCAGGAAAAGTAGACCTTAGACAAGGATGTGTAATGTCACCGTGGTTGTTCAATATATTTATAGATGGGGTTGTAAGAGAAGTGAATGTTCTGGTGTTGGCAGGAGGTGTGGGTTTAAAAGATAATGAATCACACACAAAGTGGGAGGTGTCACAATTGCTCTTTGCTGATGACACTGTGCTGTTGGGAGATTCTGAAGAGAAGTTGCAGAGGTTGGTGGATGAATTTGGTAGGGTATGTAAAAAAAGAAAATTAAAAGTGAATATAGGAAAGAGTAAGATGAGGATAAAAAAAACAATTAGGTGACAAAATGGATATCAGACTGGAGGGAGAAAGTATGGGGGAGGTGAATGTATTCAGATATTTAGGAGTGGACGTGTCAGCAGATGGGTCTATGAAAGATGAAATGAATCATAGATCTGATGAGGGGAAAAAGGTTATTGGTGCACTTAGGAATCTGTGGAGTTTTAGTTTAATATGTTTATTATGCACCACATACCCATCCTGTGGGCGGTAGTCAAAAGATTACAGAGGTACATAATTGGTCCAGGGACTGGACTCCAAAGTTTTGATAGCTGAGCAAGTTACAAAGGTAATGAACTAGATCTGGTCATAATCATGACCAAGTTACAAAGGTAATGAGCTCCAGGTAGAGCTGGTCACAATCATGACAAGTTTCAAAGGTAATGAATGATAAACACGTTATGACATGATTACAATCATAGACAAATTACAGAGTAATGAGCAGTTAACATAGTAGGGAATTCATCCAATGCCCCAACAACAGATGTTGCTAGGTGCCTGTCTCTCTTCGGTAGACAGCCATTGCAAACAGCAGCAAGTTGCCCAGGGATCTGCTGCTTGCACGAGCACCATCGACCCTCCCCAACAGGTCCAAGAAGCCAGTGACTCCGTTAGCAGCCCGATGGAGAGCTGCCCTAGGGACATGTCAGCGACAAAGAACTTTGTCCATTTAAGCAAAGAGGGGAATGTATGAGAATATAGTTAAACCAGCGCTCTTATATGGGTGTGAAACATGGGTGGTGAATGTTGCAGCATGGAGAAGGCTGGAGGTAGTGGAGATGTCATGTCTGAGAGCAATGTGTGGTGTGAATATAATGCAGCGAATTCGTAGTTTGGAAATTAGGAAAAGGTGTGGGATTACGAAAACTATTATCCAGAAGGCTGAGGAGGGGTTGTTGAGGCGTTTCAGACATGTGGAGAGGGTGGAAGGAAATAGAATGACTTCGAGTGTGTATAAATCTGTAGTGGAGGGAAGGCGGGGTAGGGGTCGGCCTAGGAAAGGTTGAAATTGAGACACATATGCAACATCTGGGTATCTTTATTGTAGATGTTTCGCCATTCAGTGGCTTTATCAATACTCATTCCAGGACATAACTTGGACAGGAGAACTATGTACAGAAGAGGTAATCAGTCCCTCAACCTAGCAGTAGGTGCTACGGTGCTCTTCGCACCTACTGCTAGGTTGAGGGACTGATTACCTCATCTTCTGTACATAGTTCTCCTGTCTTCAAGTTATGTCCTGGAATTTGTATTGATAAAGCCACTGGATGGCGAAACGTCTACAATAAAGATACCCAGATGTTGCATATGTGTCTTAATTTCATCTTGTCGGTATTATATACCATTCTTGTACAACTAGGAAAGGTTGGATGGAGGGGGTAAAGGAGGTTTTGTGTGTAAGGGGCTTGGACTTCCAGCAAGCATGCGTGAGCGTGTTAAATAGGTAAGAATGGAGACAAATGGTTTTTAGGACTTGACGTACTGTTGGAGTGTGAGCACAGTAACATTTATGAAGGGATTCAGGGAAATCGGCAGGCCAGACTTGAGTCCTGGAGATGGGAAGTACAGTGTCTGCACTCTGACGGACGGGTGTTAATGTTGCAGTTTTTTTTAACTGTAGTGTAAGCATGCCTCCGGCAAGACAGTGATGGAGTGAATGATGAAAGTTTTTCTTTTTCAGGCCACCCTGCCTTGGTGGGAGGTGGCAGATGTGCTAATAAATAAATAAACAAAAATATTACACACACAAGGAGGCAGTGGAAAGGTTCATTCCCAAGGGCAACAGTAACAACGGGAAGACCAGAACAAGCCCCTGGTTCACCCGACGGTGTAAGGAGGCAAAAACAAAGTGCAATAGAGAATGGAAAAAGTACAGAAGGCAGAGAACACACGAAAATAGGGAGATCAGTCGCAGAGCCAGGAATGAGTACGCACAGGTAAGGAGGGAGGCCCAGCGACAGTACGAAAATGACATAGCATCGAGAATCAAGACTGACCCGAAACTGTTGTATAGCCACATCAGGAGGAAGACAACAGTCAAAGACCAGGTGATCAGATTAAGGACAGAAGGTGGAGAACTCACAAGAAATGATCAGGAGGTATGTGAGGAGCTGAACAGGAGATTTAAGGAAGTTTTTACAGTAGAGACAGGAAGGGCTGTGGGAAGACAGAACAGAAGGGAACATCAAGACGGAATATACCAACAAGTGTTGGATGACATACGAACAACTGAGGAGGAGGTGAAGAAGCTCTTAAGTGACCTTGACACCTCAAAGGCGATGGGACCGGACAACATCTCCCCATGGGTCCTTAGAGAAGGAGCAGAGATGCTGTGTGTGCCTCTAACCACAATCTTCAACACATCCCTTGAAACTGGGCAACTACCTGAGAAATGGAAGACAGCTAATGTAGTCCCCATATTTAAGAAAGGAAACAGAAACGAGGCACTAAACTACAGACCTGTGTCTCTGACATGTATCGTGTGCAAAGTCATGGAGAAGATTATCAGGAGGAGAGTGGTCGAACACCTGGAAAGGAACAAGATTATAAATGAAAACCAGCATGGGTTCATGGAAGGCAAATCTTGTATCACAAACCTCCTGGAGTTTTATGACAAGGTAACAGAAGTAAGACACGAGAGAGAGGGTTGGGTAGATTGCGTTTTCCTAGACTGCAGGAAGGCCTTTGACACAGTTCCCCACAAGAGATTAGTGCAGAAGCTGGAGGATCAGGCACACGTAAAAGGAAGGGCACTGCAATGGATAAGGGAATACCTGACAGGGAGGCAGCAACGAGTCATGGTACGTGAAGAGGTATCACATTGGGCGCCTGTTACGAGCGGGGTCCCACAGGGGTCAGTTCTAGGACCAGTGCTATTTTTGATATATGTGAACGACATGATGGAAGGAATAGACTCTGAAGTGTCCCTGTTCGCAGATGACGTGAAGTTGATGAGAAGAATTAAATCGGACGAGGATGAGGCAGGACTGCAAAGAGACCTGGAGAGGCTGGACATGTGGTCCAGTAACTGGCTTCTGAATTCAATCCAGCCAAATGCAAAGTCATAAAGATTGGGGAGGGGCAAAGAAGACCGCAGACAGAGTATAGGCTAGGTGGACAAAGACTACAGACCTCACTCAGGGAGAAAGACCTTGGGGTGACCATAACACCGAGCACATCACTGGAGGCACACATCAACCAAATAACCGCTGCAGCATACGGGCGCCTGGCAAACCTGAGAATAGCGTTCCGATACCTTAATAAGGAATCGTTCAAGACACTGTACACTGTGTATGTTAGGCCCATACTGGAGTATGCAGCACCAGTCTGGAACCCACACCTGGTCAAGCACGTCAAGAAGTTAGAGAAAGTACAAAGGTTTGCAACAAGGCTAGTCCCAGAGCTCAAGGGAATGTCGTACGAGGAAAGGTTAAGGGAAATCGGACTGACGAAACTGGAGGACAGAAGGGTCAGGGGAGACATGATAACGACATACAAGATACTGCGGGGAATAGACAAGGTGGACAGAGATAGGATGTTCCAGAGAGGGGACACAGGGACAAGGGGTCACAACTGGAAGCTGAAGACTCAGACGAGTCACAGGGACGTTAGGAAGTATTTCTTCAGTCATAGAGTTGTCAGCAAGTGGAATAGCCTAGCAAGTGAAGTAGTGGAGGCAGGAACCATACATAGTTTTAAGAAGAGGTATGACAAAGCTCAGGAAGCAGAGAGAGAGAGGATCCAGTAGCGATCAGTGAAGAGGCGGGGCCAGGAGCTGAGTCTCGACCCCTGCAACCACAATTAGGTGAGTACAATTAGGTGAGTACACACACACACACACACACACACACACACACACACACACACACACACACACACACACACACACACACACACACACACACGCGCGCGCGCGCGCATATATATATTACGTATCACATTTTGTGTTATAGTTATTTGCTGCTATTATGCTTAATAAGTACATAATTCCTTTGTACAAAGGCAAAGGAAGTCTCATTGATAATAATAATATCAAGTGACCTCATTTTGAGAGGTTTCAAGGACATCAGTATCAAGTGGTATACAATACTGACAAGTTGATAAGCAAGACACATGTGCAGTAGTTAGGTAACTTTATTCCGAAACGTTTCGCCTACACAGTAGGCTTCTTCAGTCGAGTACAGACGAGACAGGAGAAACAGTAGAGATGTAAAGACGATGTAATCAGTTCAGTACCTTCGAAGGCGTAGCTTTGAGGTGGTCAGTCCCTCAGCCTGGAGAAGAGTTCTGTTCCATGGGCTGGAGAAATATTCCAGACTATGGAGCAGAACTCTTCTCCAGGCATAGGGGGACTGACCGCCTCAAAACTACATTTTCGTGAGTGATGGACTGATTACATCTCTTTACATTTCTACTGCTGCTGCTGCCTCATCTGTAATTCACTGAAGTCTAACGTGTAGGTGAAACGTTTCGGAATGAAGGTACCTAATTATTGCATATTTGTCTTGTTTATCAAGAGACCTCATTTCATTCTCAGTAGTTTGAAGTACTTTAAACTTTCCTGACCACTCATTAAATAATAATTTCTAATGCTTATAATATAACTAATAGTTGATAAATTAGACACATGTGCAACTCTTGGGTATCTTTATTGAGGAAACGTTTCGCCACACAGTGGCTTCATCAGTCCATACGTAGGAGAAACTTGAAGAACAGGAGGAGAATGAGGTAATCAGTCCCTCAACCTTGAGTCAATGTGGTCAGTCCATCAATCTTGTATTCTATTCAAGATTGATGGACTGAACACATCGACTCAAGGTTGAGGGACTGATTACCTCATTCTCCTCCTGTTCTTCAAGTTTCTCCTACGTATGGACTGATGAAGCCACTGTGTGGCGAAACGTTTCCTCAATAAAGATACCCAAGAGTTGCACATGTGTCTAATTTATCAACATGTCGGTTCTCTGAACCATTCATCTACAAATAACTAATAGTGATGAATGGTTTGAAAAACCGACAAGTTGAAGATTGAGACACTTATGCAGCTGTACATTCTACAAGATTGATGGACTGAACACATCGACTCCAGGTTGAGGGACTGATTACCTCATTCTCCTCCTCTCCTTACGCCTTCCTCTTTGTATTGGACTGATGAAGCCACTGTGTGGCGAAACGTTTCCTGAATAAAGATTTCCATATGCTGCATAAGTGTCTCAATCTTCAAATAACTAATAGTTACTTAATGATTCTTTGAGAGACAGACACAGACAGACAGAAAGACAGACAAAAAGACTGGGACAGATGGAAGAAGATTTGGTTAGGGAAAGACGAAGACTGAGGAAGGGATTTTCTTGTTAAGATTATATCGTAAAACTTAGTATTGTGAGGTACAGTATACTGAGAACAGAGGCCAGGGACACCTTCCTCGAGTTTCTTGATGTGATCGAGCCTTCAACATCGTTATTTTTGTTGATCGTGCTGGAGATGCTACTCTAATACAAGACTGTAACTCAGAGAGGCAAAGATGTGTTCTGGAGATTGATCATGTAAAAAAATTAAACTAGATAACATGGTATACCTGTATATATTTTATTTCTACATTTCTGCAGAACTTGATTCCTGGTAGTGGGAAAGAAAACAGTGAATGATCTCTGACGGATGTGTTGCAGTTTTTTGTCTAGAGGATCATTTCAGAATATAAGAATGAAGGAACACTGCAGCAGGCTTACTGACCCATACTGGGCAGGTCTCTCTCAAGTACCACCACTCCCACTTACATATTTGAATTGTGTATGATATATAAAGAATGTTACTCACGAAATCGTAATGACACGATTGCAAACAAACCATATCACGGGCGGGGTTAGAACCCGCGATCAGAGAGTCATGAAACTCCAGACCGACGAGCTAGCCACTGGGAGAGCTGGCCCAGTGGCTAGCGCGTGGGAACGGAGTTTTACGACTCTCTGATCGCGGGTTCTATCCCCTCCCGTGGTATGGTTTATAATGGATGTTTCCTTCTCTGGATCTACCTTAGTAGGAAGCGATCGAGGTGGTAAAAAAAATTACATAAGGGGCTAATTAGAAGTAACCGATGATATAGAAAAAGACACTTAAGTCGAGTTCAGGACGTTTCGCCACTCGTGGCGAAATTTTTCCTCTAATGATTGTCTTGAATGGTAAATAAGTGACTTTTCCACATTTCCGATGTGAGACCGAAAAGTGGGTGCCAGATTTATGTTGCCTTCTTAATTTTCGTTTTTCTTTCACTTAGAACGCGAAAAGTCCACTTCCCATGAGCTTCTAATCTCTAATACTAGTGTATGGTAACTCAGGCACATCAGCTGTGGTGGTGGATCTTCAGTCCAGCTTTTTGAATGAAATTATTTGCAAACATTATCTTTGTCCATAGTAGGATTTCAACTTTGATGCAGAGTTTGCTGGTTCGAATTCGGCTGTGGACTGAGCTAATGTTTATATCGTGCCGAATAGGTAAAACTTGCAATTTTGGTTTAAATAGCAACGCTCTTCTTGCCGAATAAGGCAAGCTAAAATTTCTGTATGCAATAATTTCTCGATAATTATTCTGAACCTAACGAAAAAAAATACATTTCATTGCGTTCGTTTAATATTAAATCACTGTAAACTTATCTAAATTATATATAGTTGGATTAGGCTAAATTAAACACGCATGTTATAATAACGTTGGGTAAATTTTCTAAGGTCCTTGTGGTACAAAATTATTAATTATTACATTAACGTAAATGAAAAATATATCTTCAAGCGTATAAGAGAAAATTTTAGGAAGGACGTAATTTTAAATGAGTTCTTGCTAACTGACCAGTTTTACCATATATATATATATATATATATATATATATATATATATATATATATGTCGTGCCGAATAGGCAGAACTTGCGATCTTGGCTTAAATAGCAACGCTCATCTTGCCATATAGGACAAGTGAAAATTTGTGTATGCAATAATTTCGCCAAAATCATTCTGAACCTAACGAAAAAAAAAATATTTCACTGTGTTTGTTTAGTATTAAATTATTGTAAACAAATCTAAAATATATTTAGTTGGGTAAGACTAAAATAAATTGTTCTTGTTATAATAAGGTTAGGTAAGTTTTATAAGATTCTTTTGGAGCAAAATTAAAAATTTTTATGATAACATTAATGAAAAAAATATATCTTTAAACGTATAAGAGAAAATTTTAGAAAGGACTTAATTTTAAATGAGTTCTTGTTAATTGACCAGTTTTACATATTCGGCACGACATATATATATATATATATATATATATATATATATATATATATATTATATGCAATAAGATCACAGTAAACAGGTGATTTCCGAATATGCAAAACAACCACTGTGAAAGAATAGAGAAATTCCAAGCGCTTTCGTGACTACTCACATTATCAAGGAACAATAAAAGTAATGTATCAAAGGAAGGCATATAAAGGGTCTAGATCACACCTCACTATCACACCTCACTATCGTCAGGTGTTGCTTTGTTGTGGGATGTGATAGTGAGGTGTGGTCTAGACCCTTTATATGCCTTCCTTTGATACATTACTTTTATTGTTCCTTGATAATGTGAGTAGTCTCGAATGCGCTTGGAATTTCTCTATTCTTTCACAGTGGTTGTTTTGAATATATTTTTTTTTTCAACAAGTCGGCCGTCTCCCACCGAGGCAGGGTGACCCAAAAAGAAAGAAAATCCCCAAAAAGAAAATACTTTCATCATCATTCAACACTTTCACCTCACCCACACATAATCACTGTTTTTGCAGAGGTGCCCAGAACACAACAGTTTAGAAGCATATACGTATAAAGATACACAACATATCCCTCCAAACTGCTAATATCCCAAAACCCCTCCTTTAGAGTGTAGGCATTGTACTTCCCATTTCCAGGACTCAAGTCCGGCTATATAAAAATAACCGGTTTCCCTGAATCCCTTCACACTGCTCACACTCCAACAGATCGTCAAGTCCCAAATACCATTCGTCTCCATTCACTCCTATCGAACACGCTCATGCACGCCTGCATATATATATATATATATATATATATATATATATATATATATATATATATATATATATATATATATATATATATATATATATATATATAATGAGATAAACACTATTCGGCGTCAGTACACCGAGAGAAAACATTCCACCGTGTATAAACAGATATATACACACGTCTCGACGTAAATACACTGAAAGATAATCACTTCTCGGTGTATATACACCATGAAGGTCATGGGGGTAATTATAAACTAGTTACCCCCGAAAACCACATAAATGCAGAGGCTAAAAAATCTTTTGCAAGACTGGCAAATTAGATTTGATGCTCTATAACGCAATCACAGCATATGCTTGACCAACATATGTCGTTGTAATGTGGTGTCCCCACCTTAAAGTTTGTAAACAAAATACACAGAGAAAGAGATATTTTTAATTGTCGAGTGTAAAACAAAATTAAATATGACGTTCGAAGGACGAATGGCGAATCGATGAGTACATTCTCGTAATCATCAAACTGAGGATCAACCCTCCACTTTCTTAGGCTGAGTGACCTACAATGATTTAGCGTTTTATTTTTATTTATAATGGGAAGATATGAGGAAAAGAGCTGTGTGTATATTAATGGATACCCAAAACTTATAATGTAGTTTAAGAGTTAGAAGTGAGTATGAGGGAAGACAATAAACAAGTTAAAAGGACGTAAATTACTCGTGTACAACTAATGCGAAATTTTATTGTTGCAACGTTTCGCTCTCCAGGAGAATTAGTTGCACATGTGTCCTTTTGCATAACATGTCGGTAATTTTACCATCATTATTACGAATCGAAAGGAAATAAAACACATCTGACGTGGTTTTGTGTCGCTGCTCTCCGTAGTTGGATATTCAGTGAATATTCAGTGAATATTCAGTGAATATTCGTTGGCTAGCATTAGATTGCTCTTGTAATGGATACTTTGGTGAATATACATAGATCTGTAGATACTATAATACTTCTTTGTGGCATGTGTTAAGTGTCGGAGATATAGTGAAGCCGTGTTAAGTGTCGGAGATATAGTGAAGCCGTGTTAAGTGTCGGAGATATAGTGAAGCCGTGTTAAGTGTCGGAGATATAATGAAGCCTTGTTAAGTGTCGGAGATATAGTGAAGCCGTGTTAAGTGTCGGAGATATAGTGAAGCCTTGTTAAGTGTCGGAGATATAGTGAAGCCTTGTTAAGTGTCGGAGATATAGTGAAGCCTTGTTAAGTGTCGGAGATATAGTGAAGCCTTGTTAAGTGTCGGAGATATAGTGAAGCCTTGTTAAGTGTCGGAGATATAGTGAAGCCTTGTTAAGTGTCGGAGATATAGTGAAGCCTTGTCCCAGTGCTTCAGTCACCTTCAGTATTATTTAATATATGTAGTGCTCTTTATTTGGTATAGTCATTTATTTACTTATGCATAGGGGAAAAATCAATAATCGATCTTAATGACATGCTGTGAATAATGCTGAAGCTGTGTAATATTTAGTCTTCCGGACAACATATTATGAATTTAGTCTGATTTATTATTAATTATATAGTTATTTTTTTGTAATAAAAAAAATTAGTTTTATTTAAACTATATAGAATTTATCTGTCTCACGTGAATTCTTGAATTCTATAGAACATCACCGTGACTGGTGAACAAGCCGCCTTTTGAAACCCAGATCAATCAGATTCTTAGCACTGGCATGTAATAACGGCTGTAAAGAATGGTCGTTATATGAGGAGGAAGGTGGAGGCAGAGGAAATTGTCGCGTCAGATGTCGGTGCTTAATACGAATATTATGCAGATAAGTGAGAAATGAGTAATTGGTATTTTGGTAAAAAAAAAAATAATTCAGAGAGCAGTAGAGGGAGTGACTTATGTAGTAACATAAGTTGGTAAATGTGTAAATATCTGGAAGTGGTGGAAGGAGACAAAAGTGACCTTCCAGAAATGGTTAAGAGTGTGAGAGAGATATTTAAGAGGTAAAATCTTCAGCAGACAGTGTGATATATTGGAGTGGGTGGAGATATTTGGCTTTTGAGATTTGATGTGTTGGGGGAGTATCATCAAGGCAGTATGAATATGAGGAGGATTCAGGAAAAAAACTGTTAGCAAATTTTGAGTTTTGGAAGTGGTAAGTACAGCGTTTAACACACAGATGATGGATGTGAATATTGCGGGTTAGTCAACCACAATATCGTGATGTATGTGCACTTGTGCAAATGGAGTGAAGGTGAATGCATTTTGTTCTTTTCCTGGGCACTGCGCTTTCGTGGTAAACGGCTGAGGTACACGATGCTGAGGCATATGATGCTGACAGATGACAGCTATCACCGAAGCTTGTGTGTCTCTAAGCTTGACAGTCCCTTCATTACACTTTCTCTGTCTCACATCTAAGAATCGGAGAGAGAGAGAGAGAGAGAGAGGCGATAAGGTGAGGGAAAGGGGTGAGAGGAGAGGGAAGAGGATCGTAGATAAAACTTTGAGTAATTACCACCTAAACAACAATCTATAAATCTAATTAAAGCAACCTCCTCTCCTGGCGGCACTTCTGAGTGTATTTATTTCGCTTTAACATCTGTCATTACAAAAAGGCTATTATGGATCACTGTTATAAAGGTTACAGTACATTTGAGTGCTTATACTCAAAGATATATTCACATCGGTGAATATGCACTGTATTGCGTATTTGTTACCAAAGTAATTTCATCAATGTGGTGACAGATGGAGGTTCCAAATATCCCGTAGCTTGATATAATTGAACTTGATATAATTGAACTTGAGTTCGAGTCACAGCTGGGCGAGATGTATGAGTAAGCCTCCAGACCTATTGCTCTATTTTACCCAACAGTAAATAGGTACCTGGGTGTTAGCCGACTGTTGCAGGTTGAATACATCGTGGATAGGTTTGGGCTTTATAACGAATTGAGGTACGATAAAAAGTTTTAACCTCTATACACAGCCGTAAAAAAAGTATCTTGACCTAGCAGTTGCACCAGAAACAAATTGCGTCTTCCACTGACATGGAGAAAGCTACAACCTCTCGTCTCTTTCTTGAATCTAATAACATTATCGACGACTCGTGCGCACACACACTGACGATCGCATTAAATCGCAATATTCGCCTTCGAAGTACAAAGTTACGTCTTTACAAATTGCATTGCAACGTTTAACTGTCTTGCTGGAAAGTCAATATATATCCTCCTGTTAATGATTAACTGAAGATACGCCTGGAAATTTAAGAAATTAACAGGGAAAACGTTTATACGTAACAGCAACAACGACAACAGCAATGACAACAACGAAAATACCAGCAACAACAGCAACGACGGAAACAACAGTAACAACCAGAACAACAATAACGATAAAAACCGCTACAACATAAACAATAATATAACGTAACATAATAATAATATAAATAACAGCGATAAAAACAACAGTAACATAAACAATAACAAAAACATCAACAGTAGCATAAACAACAACAAATTACAATGGCATAAACAACAATCGCATAAATATGAAATCTGAAAATAATGGAAGCATGAGAGAATAAACTCAACACTAACACTTTCTTAATCGCGAGTGAAGCATTCCTAAACCAGGTCTTGGGAAAGAGCGCTGGACAGTCCTGGCTGACCTGGCCCACCTCCGCCCCCACTCTGGCCCACCTCCGCCCGCTCTGACCCACCCTCGCCCGCTCTGACCCACCCTTGTGGTCACAGTGGTGCCTATGCTAACCTTCCTACCTGGAGTTTACCTGGAGAGGGTTTCGGGGGTCAACGCCCCCGCGGCCCGGTCTGAGACCAGGCCTCATGGTGGATCAGGGTCTGATCAACCAGGCTGTTACTGCTGGCCGCAAGCAAGCTGACGTACGAACCACAGCCCGGTTGGTCAGGTATTGACTTTAGGTACCTGTCCGGTGCCTTCTTGAAGACAGCCAGGGGTCTATTGGTAATCCCCCTCATGTATGCTGAGAGGCAATTGAACAGTCTTGGGCCCCGGACACTTATTTTGTCTCAGTGTACTCGTGGCACCCCTGCTTTTCATCGGGGGAATGTTGCATCTCCTGCCGAGTCTTTTGCTTTCATAGGGAATGATTTCCCATGGTGTAGAAATATACCTAGTTGGATGAATCTTCTTTAAGCTAGCTGGCCCAGTGGCTAACACGACGGTCTGGAGTTTTGAGACACTCTGAGCGCGGGTTCAAACCCCATCAGTGGTATGGCTTGTTTGCAATCATGTCATTACTATTTCGTGAGTCCCTTAACCTTTCTTCGTAGGACATTCCCTTTAGCTCTGGAACTAGCCTTTTTGCATGCCTTTGCACCTTCTCTATTCTCTTGACTTGCTTGACAAGGTGTGGATTTCAAATTGGTGCTGCGTACTCCAGTATGGGCCTGACGTACATGGTGTACAGAGTCCTTAACGATTCCTTACTGAGGTATCGGAACGCTATTCTCAGGTTTGCCAGGCGCCCATTTGCTGCAGCAGTTTTCTGGTTGATGTGTACTTCAGTGAAGGAGATGTGCTCGGTATAATACTCACCCCAAGATTCTTTTCCTTGAGTCTTTGCAGTCTTTGGCCATCTAGCCAAAGACTTCAGACTTCTTTCCCCTTCCCTGATCGTCATGACTTTGCATTTGGTGGGGTTAAATTCGAGGAACAAGTTGCTGGACCAAGCTTCCAGCCTGCCCAGGTCTCTTTGTAGTCCTGCCTGGTCCTCATCTGATTTAATTCTCCTCATTAACTTCACATCATCTGGGAACAAGGACACTTCTGAGTCTATCCCTTCCATCATGTCATTCACATGTACCAGAAATAGCACTGCTCCTAGGACTGACCCCTGTGGAACCCTGCTCATCACAGGCGTCCACTGTGAGACCTCATCACGTATCATGACTCGTTGTTGCCTCCCTGTCAGGTATTCTTTGATCCATTGGAGTGCCCTTCCTGTTATACGTGTCTGATCCTCTAGCTTTTGCACCAATCTCTTGTGAGGAACTGTGCCGATGGCCTTGCATTCCAAGAAAATGCAATCTACCCACCCCCTCTCTCGTGTCTTAATTTCGTTACTTTGTCATAAAACGCCAGTGTGTGACACAGGATTTTCCTTCCATGAATCTGTGCTGGTTATCGTTAATAAACTTGTTCCGTTCTAGGTGCTCCACCACTCTCCTCCAGATAATCTTCTCCAAGACTTTGCATCCTATACACGTCAGTGACACTGGTCTATAGTTTAGTGCCTCGTTTCTGTCTCCTTTCTTACAAATGGAGACTACATATGCTGTCTTATATATCTCATGTAGTTCCCCAGTTTCAATGGCTGTGTTGAAAATTGTGGTCAGTGGCACACACAGCATCTCTGCTCCCTCTTGAAGGACCCACAGAGAGATATTGTCCGGTCCCACCCCATTTATGGTATCAAGGTCACTTAGCTTCTTCCTCCTCGATTGTGTATATTTCATCCAACACTTGTTAGTATATCCCATGTTGGTGTACCCCTCTGTTCTGATCTCCCAGAGTCCTTTCTGTCTCGGCTGTAAATACTTGCTTACATCTCATATTGAGCCCCTCACATACATCTTGGTCGTTTCATGTGAGCTCCCCACCTACTTTCCTCAGCCTGATTACCTGGTCCTTGACTGTTGTCTTTGTGATGTGGCTATACAACAGCTTCGGGTCAGACTTGTCTTTCAGTGCTGTGTCAATTTTTTTACTGTCACTGGGTCTCCCTCCTTATATGTGCATACCCGTTTCCAGCTCATCGACTGATCACTTTATTTTCCTGGGTCCTTTGTCTTCTGTACTTTTTCCATTCTCTAATTCATTTTGTTTTTGCCTCTTTACACCTTTGGGTAAACCAAGGGCTCGTTCCGGTCTTCCCATCATTTTTGTTGCCCTTGAGAACAAACCTTTCCTCTGCCTTCTTGCATTTTGTTGTTACATAGTCCATCATTTCGTTTACTGAATTTCTTACACTGGTATGAGGAAGTTCCTCATACCTGTGTAGTCCCCCCTTTTGTAGTTTGGCTATTCCAGCCTACTACCGTTACCCTCTCAACTTGTAACTCTGTATTCAAAGCTCAGAACCACCTGGTCACTAGCTCTGAGGGGCCTTTCATATGTGATCTCAATGACAGAGCTACTCAGGGTGAACACGAGATCCAGTTTTGCTTGTTCATCTTCCAATCGTTCTCTCTGGTAGTGTCCCTAACATGTTGATGCATGAGGTTTTCCAGTGCCACATCCATCATCTTGGCTCTCCACATTTCAGGACCCCTATGTGGCTCCAGGTTTTCCCAGTCAATCTCCTTGTGATTGAAATCGCCCACGACTAGTAAGTTTGCTCTACCCTTGTGAACTCTTCTGGCCACCTCAGCTAGTGTGTCCACCATTGCTCTGTTGCTCTCTTCATATTCTTCTCTTGGTCTCCTGCAGTTCTGTGGCAGGTTATACATCATTGCAATGAGTACCTTATTTCCCCAGACTGAACTGTACCTACTTGTACCTCCCTTTTGCCAATTTCGTTCACTGCTTCCATTTCCTCAACCCCCAATCGGTTTTTAATAAGCAGTACAACTCCTCCTCCTCCTCTGCTCCTTCCATTTTTCCTCAGGATCTGATATCCTTGTGGAAAGATTGCATCTGTTATTACGGTGAGTTTCGTTTCTGTGACTGCTATGATGTCTGATTCTTCCATGCCACTTCTCTCATTTATTTATTCCATCCACATTCATATACCAAACCTTCAACTTCTTTTCTAAAACTGTGGTTTGGGGAGAAAGTTGGGGTTGGGGGAGTGGGAGCGCTGGTGAGGGCCTATGGGGGGTTGCTGTCGGGGTGGAGTTTGTGATGAGGGGGTGAGGGCAGAGGGTGCAGTGTGTAGGTTTTGTTGTTGTACTATGTTTGTTTGCACTGGGGTTGTTGTGGTTGGGGTCCTTCTGTGGGTGTCTGGGTTCTCCTGCTTATCTTCGTCATTGCCTCTCGTTTCTCCTTGCATATTTTAGTTTCTGCCTTCTTATGTTGTGTCTCAACTGAGGTACACCCTCTGGTACTTCGGTACGTCCCTTAGTCGATCTTTCACCAACAAGATCCTATTTCGAGCTGATTCTTACTGGCTGGGTTTTTCCTCTTGCAAAATCATCCAATTCTCAGAAAATTTGTCAACTGGGTCATGTCATACTTTCAATTGCTTCTTTCTCCTCCCATCTTCCTGCTTCATAAGTTTCCCCTCAGACTTTCTGGAGCCCGTAGACAAAAACACCTCTCCCATTCGTCCTCCCACTGTATTTCCTTTTGCATCCCCTGAGACAATTGAGTTCCTTCCATCAGTTTCTTTTCTAGGTTATGTCCTTTTGCTCTTCCTGGGCACTGCAGTGGTCTGTTAGAGCCTCTGCATATAGCTTAGCTCCTTCATTGTTTTTAGTCCCCTCATTTGTTCCTGATGTGCTCCTCGTCTTTTCCGGGCTCCACAGTAGTGAGATCGGGGCTCCACATACAGTATAGCTCCTTTGTTCCCTCCAGTCCCCTCGTCTGTGACTGATGTAGCAGTTCCTGATGTCATGCCTGTACTGCTCTTAGGTCCTTTAGACTGTTTCAGATTTTCTAGTTCCTTTTTTTAAGCTCTGTATCTCAGCTTCTGCTGCTATGGATTGTAGCTTCTGCTTTCAGTAGCTATTCTCTCCTCCATTTTCTTGCTGAACGCTTCCTCTCTTTTCGTGAGCTCTGCCTCCCAATCTTCCTAGGTTCATCTACCAGTCCCCTGTTTCTCCGTCCTGCTCTTTGTAACCATTTTTTTTTACCACAAAGAAAAACTGTGTGTGTGTGTGTGTGTGTGTGTGTGTGTGTGTGTGTGTGTGTGTGTGTATGTGTGTGTAGAGATGCTTGTTTTAGGGAGGGAAAGGGGGAGGAAGGTTGGGAAGGGCGAGAGGGATAGAGAATGGGAGGGGGAGACAGTGGCAAAGGGGGAGAAAGACTGGGGAAGGATATGGGGGTACAGGGAGAGAGGGGGAAATAGTGAGGGAAATGCAAGGGGGCAGAGGGGGAGAGAGAAAACTGTGGAGGAGGAGGAGGATGAGAAGTAAGATGAAGAGGAAGGCAGATAGAGAGTGGGAGGAGAGAGAGAGACAGAGACAGAGAGTGTGAGAGAGAGTGAGGAGTGTGGGGGCATGTGTGTGTCAGAGGGAGGTTGTGTGTAGGTGTGAGGTGGTGGCAAAGGTTCGTGTACATGTGTGTGTATGCACAACGTATGTTCTCACACGCTTTTGTGTGCGTGCGTGTGTGTGTGTGTGTGTGTGTGTGTGTGTGTGTGTACGATTACCTATTTGTAGTTAGAATATGATCCATCTGGAAGCCTGATTATTTATATATATATATATATATATATATATATATATATATATATATATATGTAATATGTAAAACTGGTCAATTAGCAAGAACTCATTTAAAATTAATTCCTTTCTGAAATTTTCTCTTATACGTTTAAAGATATATTTTTTTCATTAATGTTAATGTAAAAATTTATACTTTTGCACCAAAAGAATCTTAGAAAACTTACCTAACCTTATTATAACAAGCGCAATTTATTTTAGCCTAACCCAACTAAATATGTTTTAGATTTGTTTACAATAATTTAATATTAAACAAACACAGTGAAATATAATTTTTTCGTTAGGTTCAGAATGATTTTGGCGAAATAATTGCATACACAAATTTTCACTTGTCCTGTATGGCAAAATGAGCGTTGCTATTTAAGCCAAGATCGCAAGTTCTGCCTATTCGGCATGACATATATACACACACACACACACACACACACATATATATATATATATATATATATATATATATATATATATATATATATATATATATATATATATATATATATATATATATATAATATATTTATTTACATCATGTTTTCAAAGTCACTTTACCAACGATATTGAGCCAAGGTTAAAAGTATCGACGCTCGCTTAAGGGGGATAGAATATCGTGATATGCAAGTTTTCATCTCTGAAGCCGTGCTGCTGTTCCGAGATAAATCCTGCATTTTCTAGGAATTCAACATATATTAACATGCATTTCAAGTGTGTGTGTGTGTGTGTGTGTGTGTGTGTGTGTGTGTGTGTGTGTGTGTGTGTGTGTGTGTGTGTGTGTGTGTGTGTGTGTGTGTGTGCGCGCGCGCTCACCTTTATGTACTCACAACGAATGTAAGATCAGTTGGGTAAACACCTAAGACGGAAAAATCAGACTTATGATGGAACTAAATACATAACATTCATGAATAAAGACGAGAAAGATTACTGTAGTGATCATAACATAATCTGCCATAATGGTTGACTGCAACAGGTACCTCTCAAGCTGTGATCAACACTGAAATTGTCAGCGATACAGTCGGTTACACAGAGCTGTTGACATAGCTAATAAGAATAAAAGTGTAATATTATCTCACGTCTACTATGATGGATTACCTAGAGTTTACCTGGAGAGGCCGTTTAAGGGGTCAACGCCACCGCGGCCCGGTCTGAGACCAGGCCTCGTGGTGGATCAGGGTCTCATCAACCAGGCTGTTACTGCTGGCCTCACGTAAACCTACGTACGAACCACAGCCTGGCTGATCAGGTACTGACTTTAGGTGTCTGTCCAGCGCCTTCTTGAAGACAGCCGCTGGGACGCAGCTGAACAGTCTTGGGCCCCTGACACTTATGCATGGAATACGTTTTTCATGAAATTTCCGAGTGATAACTCGGTGGCTAGAAAAACACACCTAAATATCAGAAACCCCATCATATCGGACAATATATAAGAAATTAATAGCATATTACACAAAGTGAATACCATCACTAATATATATGTACATTTGTACTGGTTGAAATTTACCTGGGAAAATAACCACCTAGTGTAAAACAAACACGAAGTGATATACTCTCTCAGAATAACATTTTAATGAGGATTAATTGAGATCTTAGTGCCTTTAATAAATACATTATGTGCGAAGATCATTATCGGATTAACGACCTAATGACGTGAAGTTGAATTTTTTTAATACGCTCACTTTTATCAAGAGATTAAGTATTACCAAAATACATAATACTATTACTTTTGTCTGGTAAAAGAAAACTTTATTGAAGCCAATATGGACCTAGGAAAGAATGAGCATAATATCTGTGTCACAAAGAATGAGCATAATATGTGTCACAAAGAATGAGCATAATATGTGTCACAAAGAATGGGCATAATATGTCACAAAGAATGAGCATAATATGTCACAAAGAATGGGCATAATATCTGTCACAAAGAATGAGCATAATATGTGTCACAAAGAATGGGCATAATATGTCACAAAGAATGAGCATAATATGTCACAAAGAATGAGCATAATATCTGTGTCACAAAGAATGAGCATAATATGTGTCACAAAGAATGAGCATAATATCTGTGTCACAAAGAATGAGCATAATATCAGTGTCACAAAGAATGAGCATAATATGTGTCACAAAGAATGAGCATAATATGTCACAAAGAATGAGCATAATATGTGTCACAAAGAATGAGCATAATGTCACAAAGAATGAGCATAATATGTCACAAAGAATGAGCATAATATCTGTGTCACAAAGAATGAGCATAATATCTGTGTCACAAGGGCATTTAAAAGTTAAGCAGTTGAAGAGCAGTGTTCACGAGAAGAGGTCTTGTTTAAGATTAATAAAGCCTGATAAGAGGTAAAGACTTCGAAAATACTTAATAACATTAGTACAGTGAGTGACTAAAAGTCTCATATTTTAGACAAATAGTATAGCTAGTAAATAACTGAGGCAAGAATGATGTTACTAAGGCAAGAATGATGTTACTAATCACTCTACAAGGCTGCTCTGGAGATGGCTTAAACACCTCCATAAATCACATTTAGCTTCCTTTGTCTATCAGAAATTACTGTTCGTAGTGAGTTTATCTTCAGGTATTTCACTCATAATCATTCCATTACTTTATGAACTGATTCGCTCAAAGGAAGATGTAGTAGGATAATACTATATTATATATTTGTCGTGCTGAATAGGTAAAAACTTGCTCTTCTTGTACAAGAATGCTATACAATACCGACAAGATGAAATTAAGACACATGTGCAATATCTGGGTATCTTTATTGAAGACGTCTCGCCATCCTGTGGCTTTATCAATATAAATTCCAGGACATAACTTGAAGACAGTAGAACTATATACAGAAGATGAGGTAATCAGTCCCTCAACCTTGGAGTAGGTGCGAGGAGCACCGTAGTCGTGGAGATTCTGAAGCAGAAGCAAGGAGCCTGGCGCTTATATACTAACGTCAGGTGGAAATGGAACGTGTAGCAGACGAGGGCATAGTCACTGGTAGGCGGGATTCCCCAGTGGAAGTAGGTCCTACCCAAAGAGATGGGTTAGTTGTAGTAGTAGTTGTCGAAGTCGTGAAGGTTATGTACATGTCCTCAGAATCAAGATTCCATGATGTTGCAGTGTCTGACAAGTTGTACAAGAATGGTATACAATACCGACAAGATGTATATAAGCGCCAGGCTCCTTGCTTCTGCTACAGAATCTCCACGACTACTGTGCTCTTCGCACCTACTCCAAGGTTGAAGGACTGATTACCTCATCTGTATATAGTTCTACTGTCTTCAAGTTATGTCCTGGAATTTGTAAACAAAGAAGTGAATCTCTTCAGTAATATTTTTATAGTCAATGTCAGTGTTAGTAATATAAAAGTTTGTGTTGATTCCATCTCGTGTTATGCCATGGGAGCGAGACAACTGAGATAGAGAAAAGAATGGGAGAACAGCAAGAAATCAACTGCCATAGCACAAGTGTGGATAGCTATTGCAGAAAATCATTATGAAAATATGTATTAAAATTCTAGAAAAGTCGTTCACTAAGACACTAAGTCAGATATGTAAATGAATCCCAACAGTATTAAAGTGTCGAGTTAGGTCAAACATTAATGGTAAAAAATGTGGAAATAGAAGAGTTGAGACGGTGATAACCAGGACTGATTTAGGTTACCCTTACATTTGTAAGTTTGATGCAGTACCATTAACAGCGCTAAAATTTTGGTTCGTAACATTTATTTTTCGAAATTTCAGAATTTGCAGTAGTTAGATATTGTTAATTCTTAAAGACAATAATCTGAGTGCAAAAACAGTCGAGGATGAAGTTAACATCGCCACTACCGTGTTAAATACTAGAGTTGTAAAGTACCGCTGTTATATTTACTCACAGGATGAAAAACGCTGCCTCATAACTTGCCACTCGGGACAAAATCTCAAGATCTTGAAATCTCTTTCATCCATCTATTTCTTTACGTGAGATCAAAATTTTATATTCGTAATTTTCCAAAAACATACCTGAAGCATAACAATGAGGAAGGTAAACATGGGAGTTTCCACGCCGCCTAACATTAAAATGTTTGTGATGCATGATGATGCGTGTCCATGTGTAGTCACGTATGTGTACACACACACACACACACACACACCCCTCTAGGTATATATGTGAGTGTGTGCGTTAGAGTGTGAGCATAAATCACCTTAATTTATACAAAGTCAG
>NC_091306.1:47561597-47574097 GCF_038502225.1 Cherax quadricarinatus
GATATCAGATTGGAGGGGGAGAGTATGGGGGAGGTGAATGTATTCAGACATTTAGGAGTGAACGTGTCAGCAGATGGGTCTATGAAAGATGAGGTGAATCATAGACTTGATGAGGGGAAAAAGGCGAGCAGAGCACTTAGGAGTCTGTGGAGACAAAGAACTTTGTCCATGGAAGCAAAGAGGGGAATGTATGAGAGTATTGTTATACCAATGCTCTTAAATGTGTGTGAAACATGGATGGTGAATGTTGTAACAAGGATAAGGCTGGAGGTAGTGGAGAAGTCATGTCTGAGAGTAATATGTGCTGTGAATATAATGCAGAGAATTCTTAGTTTGGAAATTAGGAGGAGGTGTGGGATTACCAAAACTATTACCCAGAGATCTGAGGAGGGGTTGTTGAGGTGTTTCAGACATGAGGAGAGGTTGGAAAGAAATACAATGACTTCAAGAGTGTATAAATCTGTAGTGGATGGAAGGCGGGGTAGGGGTCGGCCTAGGAAAGGAAGGGAGAAGGTAAATGAGGTTTTGTGTGCGAGGGGCTTGAACTTCAGCAAGCATGCATGAGCATGTTAGACAGGAGCGAATTGAGACAAATGGTTTTTAGGACTTGACTTGCTGTTGGAATGTGAGCAAGGTAAATTTATGAAGGGATTCAGGGAAACCGCCAGGCTGGACTTGAGTCCTCGAGATGAGAAGTGCAGTGTCTGCACTCTGAAGAAGGGGTGTTAATGTTACAGTTTTAAAACTGTAGTGTAAGGGCGCCACTGGCAAGACAGAGATGGAGTGAATGATGAAAGTTTTTCTTTTTCGATTTACCCTGTCTTGTTGGGAGACGCCCCTTGTTTTAAAAATAAAATAATAAGTCTATTGAATATACTTACTAAAGTGTATGGTAGAGGTATTATTGAAAGAATTAAGAATAAGGCAGAGAGGAGGATAGCAGATGAACAAGGAGACTTTAGGGAAGGTAGGAGGTGTGTAGACCAAGTGTTTACAGTGAAACATATACATGAACAGTATTTAAATAAAGGTAAATAGGTTTTTGTGGCATTTATGGATTTCGAAAACTCGTATGACAGGGTGGATAGGGGAGCAATGTGGCAGATGTTGCAGATGTATGGAAGAGGAGATAGCTTACTGAAAGCAGTTTAGAGTTCTTACAAGGATAGTAAGGCTCAGGTTAGAGTATGTACGAAAGAGGGAGATGTCATCATGGTTGTTCAATATACATATCTGTAAATGGGGTTTTATGAAAAGTGAATGTTCGTGTGTTGGTAAGAGATGTGGGGTTAACAGGTAAAGAATCTAACACAAAGTGGGAGTTGTCACAGTTGCTCTTTGCTGATGACACTGTGCTTTTGGGAGATTCTGAAGAGTAGTTGCAGTGCTTGTTGGATAAATTTGGTAGGGTATGTAAAAGATGAAAATTAAAAGTAAATGTTGGAAAGAGTAAGTTGATGAGGATAAAAAAAATTAGGTAATGAAAGATTGGATATGAGATTGGAGGGAGAGAGTATAGAGGAGGTAACTGTATTCAGACATTTAGGAGTGAACTTTTCAGCAGATGGGTCTATGAAAGCTGAGGTGAATCATAAAACTTAGGAGGGGAAAAAGGTGCGTGGTGCACTTAAGAGTCTGTGGAGAAAAAGAACTTTGTCAATGGAAGCAAAGAGGGAAATATATGAGTACAGTTATACCAACGCTCTTATTTGGGTGTGAATTATGGGTGGTAAATGTTGCAACAAGGAGAAGGATGGAGGCAGTGGAGATATCGTGTCTGAAGGCAATGTGTGGTGTGAATATAATGCAGAGAATTCTTAATTTGGAAATTAGGAGGAGGTGAAGGATTACCAAAACTATTATCCAGAGGATTGAGGAAGGGTTGTTGAGGTAGTTCGCTCATGTAGAGAGGTTGGAACAAAACACAGTGACTACGAGAGTGTATAAATCTGTAGTGGAGGGAAGGCGGGATTGGGATAGCTTAGGAAAGGTTGGAGGGGGAGGGGGTAAAGGAGATTTTGTATGCAAGGGGCTTGGACTTCCAGCAAGCGTGCATGAGGGTGTTAGGAGCGAATGGAGACAAATGGTTTTTAGGACCTGACGTGCTGTTGGAGTGTGCGCAAGGTAACATTTATTAAGGGATTCAGGGAAATTGGCAGGCCGGACTTGAGTCCTTTTTCGGGCCACTCTGCCTTGTTGGGAGACAGCTGATGTGTTAATAAAATATAGAAAAATAAATGAAAAAATATATCTTTAAAATTATAATAGAAAATTTAATAAAGGACTTAGTTTTAAATGAGTTTTTGCTAATTGACCAATTTTACCTATTCGGCACGACAATATATATATATATATATATATATATATATATATATATATATATATATATATATATATATATATATATATATATATATATGCAATAAGATCACAGTAAACAGGTGATTTCAGAATATGCAAAACAACCACTCTGAAAGAATAGAGAAATTCCAAGCGCTTTCGTGACTACTCACATTATCAAGGAACTATGAAAGTAAAGCATCCAAGGAAGCTATATAAGGGGTCTGGCCGGCACCTCACTATCAGATCCCACAACGGTTTAAACACCTGACGCGCGCCGACCCAACTTGGATAGGTCCTTGGCACAACTCACCCCACAAACTATTCTACCCAAGAAATAAGAAATTTTAAAGATTATTTGTCCAGTGTATTATTAAATTCTTCCCAAATTTAATAATACACTGGACAAATAATCTTTAAAATTTCTTATTTCTTGGGTAGAATAGTTTGTGGGGTGAGTTGTGCCAAGGACCTATCCAAGTTGGGTCGGCGCGCGTCAGGTGTTTAAACCGTTGTGGGATCTGATAGTGAGGTGCCGGCCAGACCCCTTATATAGCTTCCTTGGATGCTTTACTTTCATAGTTCCTTGATAATGTGAGTAGTCACGAAAGCGCTTGGAATTTCTCTATTCTTTCAGAGTGGTTGTTTTGCATATATATATATATATATATATATATATATATATATATATATATATTCTCTCCCGCCTCAAGAGACAGAACAATGTACACTTCTCTTTTACCACTCAACATCGCTCCTACAAAATTAGCCTTGAACTTACCTCTACCACGAGTGTGTTTGGACCATGAACAACACACAGCTCTGCTGGGTGCAAGGTTTTTGTAGGACCTCTGGTTGAATGGTTAAGGGGACGTGAACATTGTTCTGTTTCTTGAGGTGGGCGAATGTTTGGCAGGATCTAATCCCGGCTGGCCGCAGTTTGGTAAATGGTATCATTATTATATAAACTTCTTGTGGAGGCTGGTGTTCAAAACAAGTGGTTGTTGAAATTAGCCTTGAGCTAACCACTACCACGAGTGTCCACGGATCATGAACAACACCTAGCTCTGCTGGGTGCATGGTTCTTGTAGAACTGCTTGTTAAGTGGTTAAGACGGCATGAACATTTTTTACAACGTTTGAAGCTACGTCATTGAGGGTTTTGGAAGTTATCCACGAGAATGGTCATAGAGTATATGAATATGTCACTTGTATCAAGAATTTAGTCCTCGTTATCGTAGACAAGTGTTGAAAATATGAGTTGCGAGCGAAATGAAATCGAAATGTTGGAAGGAAAAAAAGAAAAAATCAAGGCAACCGTCTTAATTAAAGGTCTTCCTTTATGGATACTTATTAATGTATTGCAAGAATCAACACCCACAGATACAAAGGTTCCCTGTCCTTCCTCAGACTCTATATAACCTTCCTACTTACATCCTACCTTAACTCTTACCTTTTAACCCTATCCCACTTTGTCTCTCCCTTGTGTTACGCCTGCCCCCCTTCCCCCGTCCCTCACGATACTCCCTTTATTCCCCTTAACCCTCCCTCCCTCCCTTCCCCTCTCCTCCCCTCTAAATAGTAAAACCAGCAGTTGTTGGACGCACAAAAAACAAGGTGAAAAAGACTTAATACAAGGAAACGCAGTTGAGGAAAACCTGGATTTCCCCAAGGATGATACCAGCAGCAGCAGCAGCAGCAGCAGCAGCACAACCAGCAGAACCGGCTCTCATCACAATTCTCTGGCTTCTATTTATCCTTATCCTGAGTTTCCTAAAATTGTTCCTCATAGTGTTCGTCTTATTTACAGTGTCTTTTTCTCCTCTTCTTCCTCCTACTCCTTCTCTTCCTTGTATTCCTCCTCATCCTCATCTTATTTCTTCTCTTCCTGAACCAGCAACAGCAGAAACAGATGAAACAAAACTGTAGCAATATGGACCAATGACATAACAGCATCAGCACAGCAGCAGTAGCACAACAGCATCAGCACAACAGCATCAGCACAACAGCATCAACACAACAGCATCAGCACAACAGCATCAGCACAACAGCATCAGCACAACAGCATCAGCACACCAGCATCAGCACAACAGCATCAGCACAACAGCATCAGCACAACAGCATCAGCACAACAGCATCAGCACAACAGCAGCAGCACAACAGCATCAGCACAACAGCATCAGCACAACAGCAGCAGCACAACAGCATAGCACAACAGCATAGCACAGCAGCAGCACAACAGCAGCAGCACAACAGCAGCAGCACAACAGCAGCAGCACAACAGCAGCAGCACAACAGCAGCAGCACAACAGCAGCAGTACAACAGCAGCACAACAGCAGCAGCACAACAGCATCAGCACAACAGCAGCAGCACAACAGCAGCAGCACAACAGCAGCAGCCCAGCAGAAGCAGCACAACAGCAGCAGTACAACAGTATCAGCACAACAGCATCAGCACAACAGCATCAGCACAACAGCATCAGCACAACAGCATCAGCACAACAGCAGCACAACAGCAGCACAACAGTAGCAGTACAACAGCAGCACAGCAGAAGCAGTACAACAGCAGCACAGCAGAAGCAGCACAACAGCAGCAGCACAGCAGAAGCAGCACAACAGCAGCAGTACAACAGCATCAGCACAACAGCAGCAGCACAGCAGAAGCAGCACAACAGCAGCAGCACAACAGCATCAGCACAACAGCAGCAGCACAGCAGCAGCACAACAGCAGCACAGCAAAAGCAGCACAACAGCAGCAGTACAACAGCATCAGCACAACAGCATCAGCACAACAGCAGCAGCACAACAGCAGCACAGCAAAAGCAGCACAACAGCAGCAGTACAACAGCATCAGCACAGCAGCAGCAGCACAACAGCAGCAGTACAACAGCAGCCCAACAGCAGCAGTACAACAGCAGCAGCACAGCAGCATCAGCACAACAGCATCAGCACAACAGCATCAGCACAGCAGCATCAGCACAACAGCATCAGCACAACAGCATCAGCACAACAGCAGCAGTACAGCAGCAGTACAACAGCAGCACAACAGCACAGCAACAGCACAACAGCAGCAGCACAACATCAACAGCACAACAGCAGCAGCAGCTCAACAGCAGCAGTACAACAGCAGCAGCACAGCAGCATCAGCACAACAGCATCAGCACAACAGCATCAGCACAGCAGCATCAGCACAACAGCATCAGCACAACAGCAGCAGTACAGCAGCAGTACAACAGCAGCACAACAGCACAGCAGCAGCACAACAGCAGTACAACAGCACAACAGCAGCAGCACAACAGCAACAGCACAACAGCAGCAGTAGCACAACAGCAACAGCACAGCAGCAGCACAACAGCAGCAGCACAACAGCACAACAAGAGCATCAGCACAGCAACAGCAGCATAACAGCACCAACAAAAGCAGCAGCACAACAGCACAAAATCAGCAGCGGCAATAGCACAAAAGCAGAAGCACGACAACAGCAGCAGTGTCAGCAGCACAACAGAACATAACAGTAACACAACAGCAGCAATATTAGCAGCACAATAGCAACAATAGCAGCAGCAAAAATAACAGAAACAACAGCAGTAACAGCAGCAACAGCTTACTACTACCGTCGGTTCTGTCCGAATTTTGCACAGGTAGCTTTTCCCCTAACTGAATTAACAAGTCCAAAAACAAAGTTTTCATGGACTCAGGACTGTGAAATTGCTTTTAATCGTTTAAAAAGATTACTATCCTCTTCCCCAGTATTACTAAGTCCTGATTTTAATAAACCATTCCACTTACAAATAGATGCCAGTGCATATGCTTTGGGAGCCGCATTGTTACAGAAGGCTCCAAATTCTGACCTATTACAACCTGTTTCTTATTTTTCTTCTAAGTTAAAGAAACACCAAATTAATTATTCAACTATAGAAAAAGAAGCCTTAGCTCTCGTTGTATGCCTAGAGAATTTTGATGTATATTTAGGATCTTCTGCCCATCAGATATCGGTGTACTCCGATCACAATCCTTTGACCTTCATAAATTCTATGAAATCGAAGAACGCCAGAATACTTCGTTGGGCTTTGAGAATTCAACCCTTCTCTATTACCATTTCCCATATGTTACGACTTAATCTTCACCGTAACAATAGGGGCAAAAATAACTCCATTTTTTTTTTGTTAGCTTTATTTTATTACCAATCATTTAGCTTCATTGGTATTTGGTTAGTGAATTAAAATAACCACAAGCAATTATAAATGAAACACTATACAGCAAGAAACCCAATCTTAAGTTCAAATTCTCATTAACAGAGTATGATAAAATAATTTCAATTAATAATCTACTCTTTTAGAAAGGTCTAGGGTAACGACATAGTTATCTTTTATAAGTGACATGAATTACCAGACTAATGGCAAAGGCAAGACTTTGTATAAAGTTTTAGTTTAAGCTAGGAGCTTTGGGTTGAAGACCCGTACCGAGTCAGAGCTAGGAGCTGACTGACTCACTCAACTACTTCATAGTCAGACTTCAGCTCTGCCAGAAGGCGACGCGTGGCGTCAATTCTAGAACCACCAATTGGTCACTACAGTAGTGGTTACACATTCGTAATACCTATCCTAATAATAATATAATATAATATTATAGTTATAATAATCATGGGGAAAGATATAATATACAATATAATACAAAGAGAGTACTTTTGATTCATACTGTACCCGATAATAATATATAGTCGAACCTGCTTTATCTAGCTAGTAATAAAGTGGTTCGCGATATATTATTACAGAACTTATTTTAACCAGGCCTTTTATTTTTGTATATAATGGAGTGAAGTAGGGGCGCGTAACACCTCCCCCCTCGTGACTGACGGTCGCCATTGACTTGTACTCTCTGTGGTGGGTAGCATCTGTCATAGTAGCAGAGGTTGTAACATAGACAGCAGTCCTACATCATCTCCAGCTTTCTCCACAACATAGATGGTCATAAAAGTACCGACTCATACTGTTAAAAATAAATGTATATTAATAAAATTTCAAGGCCTAGAGAGGGCATCAGCAATGAGATTATGTTTTCCTTTTATATGGGAAATGGTAATAGAGAAGGGTTGAATTCTCAAAGCCCAACGAAGTATTCTGGCATTCTTCGATTTCATAGAATTTATGAAGGTCAAAGGATTGTGATCGGAGTACACCGATATCTGATGGGTAGAAGATCCTAAATATACATCAAAATTCTCTAGGCATACAACGAGAGCTAAGGCTTCTTTTTCTATAGTTGAATAATTAATCTGGTGTTTCTTTAACTTAGAAGAAAAATAAGAAACAGGTTGTAATAGGTCAGAATTTGGAGCCTTCTGTAACAATGCGGCTCCCAAAGCATACGCACTGGCATCTATTTGTAAGTGGAATGGTTTATTAAAATCAGGACTTAGCAATACTGGGGAAGAGGATAGTAATCTTTTTAAACGATTAAAAGCAATTTCACAGTCCTGAGTCCATGAAAACTTTGTTTTTGGACTTGTTAATTCAGTTAGGGGAAAAGCTACCTGTGCAAAATTCGGACAGAACCGACGGTAGTAACCGGCAACTCCTAAAAATCTTGATACGCTTTTCCTATCCTTAGGGGTAGGAAATTCTAAGAGGGCCTTTACTTTGGCGTTCAAAGGAGCGACTTCACCTTGTCCAATCCGAAATCCTAAGTATTTAATTTTCGTCTGGCCAAACTCACACTTGGACAAATTCACTGTAAAATTATGTTTACTTAAGGCGTCAAACAAGGCTTTAAGCTGTCTAAGGTGTTGGGGCCAACTGTCGCTGTATACGACTAAGTCGTCTAAGTAAGCTTCTACTCCGTCCAATCCGCCCGTAAGTATGTTCATAATACGCTGGAACGTGGAGGCCGCGTTACAGAAGCCGAAGGGCATAACGCAATACTTGTATAGGCCACCAGGTATCGTAAAAGCCGATATCTCTTGAGCTCTTGGTGACAACGGGACTTGGTAATACCCTCTTAACAAGTCCAATTTACTGATATACTTAGCTCTCGAGACCTTGTCTATTAAGTCGTCAATTCTGGGTATTGGAAACCCATCAGGCACTGTTACAGCATTGACTTTTCTAAAATCCGTGCACATACGGGAAGTCCCATCTGGTTTGGGGACTAGAATGCACGGGGATGCCCAAGGACTGTTACTTGGTTTTATCAACCCGTGTGAGAGTAAGAAGTTCACCTCTGTTTCTAGCTCACCTTGTTTCTTGGGACTCACTCTGTAGGGGGATTGCTTGATTGGAGTAGGTTCTCTGAGAGTAACATCGTGCACACCCAACGTACACGGTTTTGGGACGTCATTGAATAGGTGGAGATTTGCCTTAATCAGGGATTTTATTTCGTGTCCTTTGTCCACTTCCAGATTTATCAGTAGAGAATTTAAATTCTTTAAGGCTGTCGAATTGTTCAGAAGAACTGGTATTCCTATCATTTCATCCGAACTTACTGGAACCCGTTCTTGGTTCAGAGGAGTTATAGTAGAAACTGGTGAAACGATTCCTGAATAGGGTTTAAGTTGGTTAATGTGATACGTCCGTTGTGAGTTCCTCTTCTTCGGCGTCCTTACCAAGTAGTTCACGTCACTTAGGCGCTTCACGATTTCTAAAGGACCTTCAAATTTGGGCTGTAAAGCATGTCCCTGATGAAATCGTTGAACCAGAACTTGATCTTTTGGTTCAAATGAACGAAGTTTAGTTCGACGATCGTATTCCTCCTTCATCTTACTCTGTGCTTGTCGTAAGTTTTCGGCGGCCAATTCTCTAGCTAGGCTCAGGCGTTCTTTCATTAAGGTAGGAGAGCTCCTAAAAGTCGGCGTTTCTTCCCCGGTCCAAGCTTCTTTGAGAACCTGTACTGGTCCTCTAATTTGATGCCCATATATTAACTCAAATGGCGAAAACTTAAAGTTGTCTTGTTCGCTTTCTCTTAGGGCAAACAAGAGTAGTGGAATACCTTCATCCCAATCTTTGGAATACTGTAAACAATAGGACCTCATCATAATCTTCAAAGTTTGATGGAACCTTTCCACCACGCCTTGTGATTGGGGTCGATAGGCCGTCGCGTAAACCGTCTTGACCCCTAACTGAGCCAAGGCTTCACGGAAAAATTTTGAAGTAAAATTCGACCCTTGATCCGATTGAACTTCTCTTGGAAATCCAAAGTGAGAGAAGAACTTAATCAGTGCTCTCACTATTAGGCGAGCATTAATCCTCCTGAGAGGAACTGCTTCCGGGTACCTGGTGACGGTGTCCATGATGGTGAACAGGAACTGGTTGCCCTGCCGAGTCTTGGGTAGCGGGCCGACACAGTCGATCACCAGACGTGAAAAGGGTTCGCCTGTTACTTGTATAGGGTTCAACGGCGCAGGTGGTGGATTATGTGCAGGTTTGCCTACTAGTTGACACACGGAACAGCTTCTTACATACCGTTCCACTTCTTCCTTCATTTTTGGCCATGTGAAGTGCTTAGCAATTTTTCTAAAAGTCTTCTTTTGTCCCAGATGTCCACCTTGAGGACTGTCATGAGCAAACTTACATGCTAAATTTCTAAACGGGGTAGGCAAGACCAGTAGATGATCACTTTTAAGAGATCCTAGTTTCTTTTTCAGTAAGTCCTTCTCCCAATAGTAAGAGCAGTCACTTTTAAGGGCTTCTTCTCCCAACACAGCAAGCTTCCTGAGGTCACTTAAGGAGGGGTCTATTTGGAGTTCTCTTACTAGATCCTCCTTCGAGAATAAATCTATTTCGGAAACCACCGACTTAGGAACTGGTATCGGTTCTGGGTGGATTGTTGGCTCTACACTCGAGCTTTCGTTGAATATGTCTCTTACTCCTACGTCGACGTCGTCCATGACTTCCTCCGATACCAACTGAGAACGCGACTGTTTGGTCATCGCCCGGGTTACTACGCTCAGAGGAAAGAGGGTAGGTTCCGTTCGTCGGGCTTCGATGACGTAATTTTCCTCGGTTGGATTTTCCATAACTATGGGCTCTTTCCATATTCCTTCTTCCGCTAAGTCGTTCCCAATCAATAGGTCTACGTCTTTTATGGGGAAGTTAGTTGGAGACACTCCGATTGACGTCCAGCCTGTAAAAATAGGAGTTTCAACATATAACTTGTACAGGGGTACTCGCGTAGTGGAGCCACCATAAGCTTCCAACAGAGCGTCGAAACCCGTATATGATCTGGCGGGGAATGATAACAGTCCTTCTCTTAATAATGTTAAGTAGGACCCCGTATCCCTAAAGGAATTTACTTGCAACAACTGGCTATCGGTAATTCCTACTTTGCTTTTGGAAAAGTAAGGACTCATAGCCCTTGACAAGTTTGACGATGATACCCATATTCTGCTTAGTCAACTAGGAGGATCTGTTCCTTTTCCTTGGGACAGAGCGTTTACTCTTGGCTCGGACTTCCTTGGATGAGTCGAAGAGGATATGATTTGTGTGGGCAATCTATAGGATGGACTCCTTCCCTGGTCCCTATCACGCTTAAAGCATTGTGATTTGAAATGTCCCAGCTTCGAACAGTACGAACATTTAATTTTTTCCCATGACCTATCTGGTCTATAGGATGGGTTCGATTGAATTTGGTGTTTTACTTCGGGTTTACTTGTTACACGGGAGTGAACGGGTTGGGTAGGTCGCTTACCGAAAGGCTTCGCAGGTTCGGGTCTCGTTGCTGGTTTGATAACCTGGCTGCTTTCAGATTGTACCAACCTCTGGGAAATCTCGAAGTTGTCTGCCAGCGCGGCAGTCTCTAACAACGTCGTTTGCGGATGGCCAACAAGATACTGGCGAACTCCCTCTGGAAAATTTGCATACAAATCTTCTAGTAACATTAATTGTGATAGATCTTTTAAAGTCGTGACCCGAGAAGCTCGACACCAACGTTCAAACGCCACTGCTTTCCCTCGGGCAAAATCTAAATAAGTTTGTCCTGTTTGCCGTTTCATGGAACGAAAAGCTATTTGGTAACTAATAGGGAGCATGTCATATGCTTCTAAAATAGTTCTCTTTACTACGTCGTACTGGACATAAAACTCATATGGTAAGGAGGCGACACAAGACTGCGCCTTTCCATATAGAGACGTGTGCAGCAATGTGGCCCATTTGTCTTTGGGCCAGCCCATTGAACGTGCCTGATTCTCAAAAATTTCAAAGAATTCATCTAAGTCTGTTTCGTTAAACTTAGGTACCATTAGAGCTGCTTTATGCAAGTCAAACCCGGTTACCGTGCTCTTCACGTCTCTTTCTTCCGGAACTCCCTTCTGCTTTGTTTCAAAACGAAACCTTTCACGCCTAAATTCTTCCTCGTTTAGACGTCTTCTAGCTTCGATTTGAGAGTTTTGTAATAGTAATATGCGTTCTATTCTCTCTAGTTGTTCGGACGTGAAATTCCCAAGAGGTAATGACACCGAAGGGAATTCGGGCGTCTTCTCCGGAAGTATTTTGGGACGAGCACCAGTCCTAAAATTATCCCCGTCATTTGACTGAGGGTTCGTTCCAACCACCGATACATACTCCGGGGAAATGAACGGGGGAGAGCTTTGAGACTGGACTGAGTAGTAAGGCCTTGTAAACCCTGGTTCAACTTCATTATTTAAGGCAGTTCCCGTCCGTGGGATTTCTACTTCCTCAAACTGAGAAATAAAACTATCTTCCGAATCTAGTTCTGGCATTGCTTGGGTTTTTGGAAATAATCTATCCTTAATTAGGGACCTAAGAGTCTCTGCGCTATGGTATCTATTATAAGGTATATCTAACTGTCTAGCTATTTGCCAACACGTCTGTAATTTTAAAGTGTCAAGAGTAGCCTCTGTTAATTCATCTAATAATGACTTAATTTCTGGATCCATTTTCTTAATTCTCGCAAGGGAGCTTAATTTTAATGCAAAACAAATATGTACTTCAGGGCAAGTAGCTCCCGGACAGACAACCCATTTGTTACGACTTAATCTTCACCGTAACAATAGGGGCAAAAATAACTCCATTTTTTTTTTGTTAGCTTTATTTTATTACCAATCATTTAGCTTCATTGGTATTTGGTTAGTGAATTAAAATAACCACAAGCAATTATAAATGAAACACTATACAGCAAGAAACCCAATCTTAAGTTCAAATTCTCATT
>NC_091306.1:47579097-47631597 GCF_038502225.1 Cherax quadricarinatus
GGGCCTGACATAAATGGTATACAGAGTCTTGAACGACTCCTTACTGAGGTATCAGAACGCTATCCGTAGGTTTGCCCGTATGCTGCAGCAGTTATCTGATTGATGTGCGCCTCAGGAGATATGCTCGGTGTTATACTCACCCCCAGATCTTTTTCCTTGAGTGAGGTTTGCAGACTTTGGCCATCTAAACTATATTGTGTCTGCGGTCTTCTTTGCCCTTCCCCAATCTTCACGACTTTGCATTTGGCGGGGTTAAACTCAAGGAGCCAGTTGCTGGACCAGGATTGTAGCCTGTCCAGGTCTCTTTGTAGTCCTGCCTGATCCTCATCCGATTTGATTCTTCTCATTAACTTCACATCGTCCGCAAACAAGGACACTTCTGTGTCTATCCCTTCCGTTATGTCATTCACATATACCAAGAACAGCACAGGTCCTAGGACTGACCCCTGTGGAACCCCGCTTGTCACAGGCGCCCACTTTGACACCTCATCACGTACCATGACTCGTTGTTGCCTCCCTGTAAGGTATTCTCTTATCCATTGCAGTGCCTTTCCTGTTATGTGTGCCTGATCCTCTAGCTTTTGCAGTAACCTCTTGTGAGGAACTGTGTCGAAGGCCTTCTTGCAGTCCAAAAAAATGCAGTCGATCCACCCCTCTCTCTCTTGTCTTACTTCTGTCACCTTGTCATAAAACTCTAATAGGTTTGTGACACAGGATTTTCCCTCCCTGAAACCATGCTGGTTCTCAACTATACACGTGTTTCTTTCCAGGTGCTCCACCACTTTCCTCCTAATGATCTTCTCCATGACCTTGCATACTATACACGTTAGTGATACAGGTCTGTAGTTTAGTGCCTCATGTCTGTCTCTCTTTTTAAAAATTGGGACTACATTTGCCATCTTCCATACCTCGGGGAATTGCCCAGTTTCAAATGATGTGTTGAAGATCTTTGTTAATGGTACACACAATGTCTCTGCTCCCTCTTTAAGGACCCACGGAGAGATGTTGTCTGGTCCCACCGCCTTTGAGGTGTCAAGTTCGCATAGCAGCTTCTTCACCTCCTCCTTGGTTATATGTGCCTCATCCAGCACTTGCTGGTGCACCCCCCTGCTCTGATTTCCTGGAGTCCTACTGGTTTCCACTGTAAATACTTCTTTAAATCTTGTGTTGAGCTCCTGACATACCTCCCGGTCGTTTCTTGTGAATTCCCCATCACCCTTCCTCAGTCTGATTACCTGGTCCTTGACTGTTGTTTTCCTCCTGATGTGGATGTACAACAGCTTCGGGTCAGTCTTGACTTTCGATGCTATGTCATTTTCGTATTGCCGCTGAGCCTCCCTTCTTATCTGTGCATATTCGTTTCTGGCTCTTCGGCTAATCTCTTTATTTTCCTGAGTTCTCTGTCTTCTGTACCTTTTCCATTCTCTAGTACACCTAGTTTTTGCCTCCCTACACCTTTGGGTGAACCAAGGACTCATTCTGTTCTTCCCATTATTTCTGTTTCCCTTGGGAACAAACCTCTCCTCTGCCTCCTTGCATTTTGTTGCCACATAGTCCATCATTTCTTGTACTGGTTTTCCTGTCAGTTCCCTCTCCCACTGAATGTCTTGAAAGAAGTTCTTCAAGCCTGAGTAGTTCCCCCTTTTGTAGTTTGGTTTTTCCCACCCTATTCCTGCTGCTCTCTCCACTTGGAGCTCAACTATGTAGTCGAAGCACAGAACCACATGATCACTAGCTCCCAGGGGCCTTTCATACATGATATCCTCGATGTCAGAACTACTCAAGGTGAATACAAGGTCCAGTCTTGCTGGTTCATCCTCTCCTCTCTCTCTCTCTGGTAGTGTCTCTAACATGTTGATGCATGAGGTTTTCCAGTACCACATCCATCATCTTGGCTCTCCATGTTTCGGGACCCCCATGGGGCTCCAGGTTTTCCCAGTCAATCTCCTTGTGACTGAAATCACCCATAACTAGTAACTTTGCTCCCCCCATGTGTGCTCTCCTGGCCACCTCGGCTAGTGTGTCGACCATTGCTCTGTTATTATTCTGGTGAGTTTTGTTTCTGTGAGTGCTATTATGTCTGGGGATGTCTCCTTGATTCTTTCGTGCCACTCCTCATACTTGTTATTCCATCTGCATTTGTATACCACACCTTCAACTTCTTTTCTACGATTGTGGTCTGGGAGGTGTATTGGGGTTGGGGAAGTGGGAGACCTGATAAGGAACTATGGGTGGTTGCTGTGGGGGTGGAGTTTGTATTGCAGTGGGTGGGGGCATTGGATGTGGTATGGGTGTTTTGGTTTAGAGTGTTTGGTTGCACTGGGGTTGACCTGGTTGAGAGGCTTCTATAGGAAGTTGTGAGGTAGGCTGTATTTGATCTTCCTGTGTCTGGGATCTCCTGTCTGTCTTCTCCATCCCCTCTCTTTCCTCCTTTCGCCTTTGTACCATCTCTCTCTGTTTCTGCCTTTCTGCTTGTGTTCTGTCGCGGTCGAGATACACCTTCCTGTATGCTGGCATGTCCCTTAATCGTGCTTTCTCCTGCAGGATCCTGTTCCGAGTCGATTCTGCCTTGAAGGTCACTTTCACTGGCCGGGTTCTTTTTTTTACAAACCCCCCTATTCTCCGAATATTTTCCAGCTGGGTCATGTCGTCTTCTCCTATTGCTTTCATGATGCTTTCAATTGCTTTTTTTCCCCTTGTTTTCTTGCTTCATATGTTTCCCCTTCTACTTCCTGGAGCCCATACACAAAGACTGACCTCACCCTTTCATTCTCCCAATGCATATCCCTGTGTATCCCCTCATTCAATTTGATTTCCTCCATTGCAGCTTTCCTTTCTTCAGTTTCACTAGCTAATGTACTTGGGCTCAGTGGCCTGTCATTTTCCCTTCTCGGCTTTCCCTGGGCTCTGCTGTGGTCTGTTAGGGCCTTCACATAAAGCTTAGCTCTTTCATTTACTACAGTCTCCACTGATTGAGCTTCTACATGCAGTTTTGCTCCTTTCCCTACAGTCCCCTTATTTGTGACTGAGGTAGCAGTCTCTTTTGTCAATCCCAAAATGTTCTTTAGTTCTTTAGGCTGTTTCAGATTTTTCAGTTCCTCTTCTAAACTCTGTATCCTGGCCTCTGCTGCTTTGACTTGCACCTCCCACTTCCTGCTTTCCATGTCTATCCTCTCTTCCATTCTCATGCTAAGTTCTTCTATTTTCTTTTCCCATTCATGTTCCCTTTTTGTGAGCTCTGCTGCCCAATCTTCCTTTGCAGTTTCCTCCTCCTGTCCCTTGGTTTTTCTTGTTGCTCTCTGGCAACCCATTTTTGTTTTATCCTGATTGCCTCAGAGTGGGAAACCTATGTAATTCTGTATGTTAGGTTAGTATTGTGTATGTCAGAGTGTGGGGGGGGAGGTAGAGGAACTGTGGCTATGTGGGAGAGTAGTGGGGAGGGGGAGTAGGAAGGAGAGTGAAGCAAGTGGGAGAGAGAGAGGGGGAAGGAGGGAGAGGTGGGGAGGGGGGAGGGTGAAAGAGGGAGGGGAGGGATCAGGTGAAGGAGTGAGATGTCGGTGGGCGAGGCAGGGAGTGTATGTGTGAGTCTGGCAATGTATGTGTGTGTGTGTGTGTGTGTTGTGTGTGTGTTGCGTGTGTGTGTGTTGTGTGTGTGTGTTGTGTGTGTGATTGTGTGTGTGTGTGTGGGTGTGTGTGGGTGTATGGGTGTGCGTGCGCACACTAGGCTACGCTACTCTTTTGAAGATTATAACAATTTTTTTCACAATCAATTCCTTATTAATATACACTAATATATACTATATAATATATACTATATAATGTGTGTGTGTGTGTGTGTGTGTGTGTGTTTTGTGTGTATGTGTTGTGTGTGTGTGTTGTGTGTGTGGTGTGTGTGTGTGTGTGTGTGTGTTGTGTGTGTGTGTGTGTGTTGTGTGTGTGTGTGTGTGTGTGTGTGTTGTGTGTGTGTTTTGTGTGTGTGTGTTGTGTGTGTGGTGTGTGTGTGTGTGTGTGTGTGTGTGTGTGTGTGTTGTGTGTGTGTTGTGTGTGCGTTGTGCGTGTGTGTGTGTGTGTTGTGTGTGTGTGTGTGTGTGTGTGTTTTGTGTGTGTGTTTTGTGTGTGTGTGTTTGTGTGTTGTGTGTGTTGTGTGTGTTGTGTGTGTGTTTTGTGTGTGTGTGTTTTGTGTGTGTGTGTTTGTGTGTGTGTGTGTGTGTTTGTGTTGTGTGTGTGTGTTTGTGTGTGTTTGTGTGTGTGTTGTGTGTTTGTGTGTGTGTGTGTTGTGTGTGTGTTTGTGTGTGTGTGTGTGTGTTGTGTGTGTGTGTGTTGCAACCCCTGAATGGGTTACAATGATTATTATGTATATATATAATGTATATTATCTTTTCATATAATTTTATATTGCTTATATTTGCGATAATAGCTAAATCGTAAATATATTGCTTTATATTCTTATTTGACTTATGTTGTTAGGATGTACATAATATGTGCTCAGTTCAAGTC
Source organism: Cherax quadricarinatus (assembly GCF_038502225.1). Taxonomy (NCBI): domain Eukaryota; kingdom Metazoa; phylum Arthropoda; class Malacostraca; order Decapoda; family Parastacidae; genus Cherax; species Cherax quadricarinatus. The sequence continues at coordinate 47,583,595 of NC_091306.1, forward strand.
TTGATTGTCAAACTACTGTAATTATCGCTTGTCGCTCGTTATACTGCCGGCTTCTGAGCTGTGCTGTCCACGGGGCTATCACGTGATCGAGGGGGGGGGTGTCCTCACCTCTCGTGAAGTATTCAGTCTGCTCTAGACTCGCTTGGTGGTTGGACAGATTGTCTGTCTCATTATTCTTGTTAGTTCTGTAGAACTCTGTTCACAGAACATTGTATAGACTTAGTGATTTTCGACGTTGTACTGAGGTTGTGTGTCTCATAGACACACTGAGTATCTCGGGTCCTTAGCTATAGCTTCTGACCTAATTTTGTACTGGTTTCTGTGTATTGTCACAGTCGGGTTTTTCCTATGCTGAACTTAGATTCAGTAGTATGGGAGTTTTGTAACTTTTGTGGAGGATCTGCTGATGGTCCCTACTTTGTGTCGTTATATTATCTCCTTGATCCTGATTGTGTCGCAGTCTCTTGTTATATGGCTATTGGGCTTAGCATTCTTTTCATTGTTCAAGCAGACTGTTCTGGTTGCCAGTCGGTCAAGAAGTTAGTTTATGTGAGGACTTTGTCAGTCACTTGTTTAAGTCTAGTCGAGTCGTGAGACATAGTGAACTACTTAGAGCACTTACACGCATACACAAACTTACTTGTACATATTTGTAATATCTTATTAAATGTTAATGTACCAGACGGTACTTAAGAATTATAAATGTGATATGTGCTTTCAGCACAATAATATTGAACTCGAGAGATTGATTTTATTTTGATTGCTGTGATTAATTTAATTTGATAATATACCTCTAGACTTAATAAATTTATTAAATTTTAATTTCTCTAGTTAGTAGCCTACCAGTTGTAATCCTGAAGCACTATTGAATCTTAATGAATTTCTAATGGATAATTGGACAAGGATACTGACTACTTGTTACGAAAACCCAGTTACAGGCTGGATGCTAGAAGGGCAGTCCTTTCTAGTATTCACTGGAGATCTCTAAGCTTTTAGAATCGCGTTTTTTGTAACAGTGTGTGTTGTGTGTGTGTGTTGTGTGTGTGTATTGTGTGTGTGTGTGTGTTTTGTGTGTGTGTGTGTGTTGTGTGTTTGTGTGTGTGTGTGTGTACTCACCTAGTTGTGGTTGCAGGTGTCGAGTTGCAGCTCTTGGTCACTACCAGGTAACTCTCCCTGCTTCATGAGCTTTATCATACCTCATCTTAAAGCTATGTATGGATCCTGACTTCACTAAATTATTTCCCAGACTATTCCACTTCCTGACATCTCTATAACTGAAGAAATACTTCTTAACATCCCTATGATTCATCTGAGTCTTCAACTTACAATTGTCGCCCCTTGTTGCTGTGTCCCATCTCTGGAACATCCTGACTCTGTTCACCTTGTCAATTCTTCTCAGTATTTTATATGTCGTTATCATATCCCCTCTATTTCTCCGGTCCTCCAATGTCGTCAGGTCGATTTCCCTTAACCTCTCCTCGTAGGATATACCCCTTAGCTCTGGGACTAGTCTTGTTGTAAACTTTTGCACTTTTCTCTGATTTCCTTACATGCTTGGCCAGGTTTGGGTTCAAAGCTGGTGCTGTATACTCCAATATAGGCCTGACATACATGATGTACAGGCTCCTGAACGATTCTTTATTGAGATGTCGGAATGCTTTTCTTAGGTTTGCTAGGCGACCGTATGCTGCAGCAGTTATTTGGTTGATGTGCGCCTCTGGATATGCGCCTGATGTTATACACACCTTATGATCCTTTTCCTTGAGTGAGGGTTGCAGTCTCGGGGCCCCCTAAACTATATTCCATCTGTGGTCTTCTTTGCCCTTCCCCAATCTTCATGACTTTGCACTTGGTGGAGTTGAACTCCAGGAGCCAGTTTCTGGAGCAGGTCTGCAGCCTGTCCAGATCCCTTTGTAGTTCTGCCTGGTCCTCGTCTGATTGAATTCTTCTCATCAACTTCACATCATCTTCAAACAGGGACACTTCTGAGTCTATTCCTTCCATCATGTCGTTCACATACACCAGAAACAGAACCAATCCTAGGACTGACCCCTGTGATACCCCGCTCATCACACGCGCCCACTCTGATACCTCGTCACGTACCAAGACTGGCCGATGTCTTCGGCCTGTTATACACGCCTGGTCTTGCAGCTCATGCACTAATCTCTTGTGTGGAACTCTGTCAACACCTTTCTTACAGTCCAAGAAAATGCAGTCTACCCACCCCTCTCTCTCTTGTCTTACTGCTGTCACCCTGTCATAGAACTCTGGTAGCTTTGTGACACAGGATTTCCTGTCCCTGAAACCGTGCTGGTTGTCGTTGATAAGCTCATTCCTTTCTAGGTGCTCCATCACTCTTCTGCTAATAATCTTCTCCATGTCTTTGCAAGCTATACATGCTAGTGACATTTGTCTGTAGTTCAGCGCTTCTTGTCTGTCTCCTTTTCTAAAAATCGGGACTGCATTTGCTCTCTTATATACCTCAGGTAGTTACCTCATTTCGATGGATGTGAAGATTGTTGTTAGTGGCGCACACAGTGCCTCTGCTCCCTCTCTTAGGACCCACGGAGAGATGTTATCTGGCCCCATCGCCTTCGAGGTATCTAGCTCACTTAGCAGCCTCTTCATTTCTTCCTTGGTTGTATGTATTGTGTCCAACACTTGATGGTGTGCCCCACTTCTCCATCTTTCCAGAGTCCCTTCTATCACATCTGTGAGGACCTCTTTGAATCTCACGTTGAGCTCCTCACATACTTCACTGTCGTTTCTTGTGATCTCCCCTCCTTCCTTCCTCAGCCTGATTACCTGGTCCTTGACTGATGTTTTCCTCCTGATCTGCCTGTACAACAGCTTCAGGTCAGCTTTGGGTTTCGTTGCTATGTTATTTTCATATTGTCGTTGGGCCTCTCTTCTTATATGTGCAGATTCATTTCTGACTCTACGACTGCTCTCGTTATTCTCCTGGGTCTTTTGCATTCTGTACTTCTTCCACTTTTTATCACACTTGCCTTTGACCTATCGATACCTTTGATTGAACCTAAGGCTCATCCTGTCCTCGTTTTTTCTGTTACCCTTAGGTACAAACCTCTCCTAAGCTTCCTTGCATATTGTTGTCATATATTCCATCTCATTTACTGACTTCCCTGCCAGTGCTCTGTCCCACTGAACCTCGTGCAGGAAATTCTCCTTGCTTGTGTAGTCCCCTCTCTTGCATTTTGGCTTCATTCTTGACCTTCCTGCTTCCCTCTTTACTTGTAACTCCACTTGTAGCTCAGAACCACATGGTCACTGGCCCTGAGGGGTCTTTCATATGTGGTAGCCTCAATATCTACACTACTCAAGGTCAATACTAGGTCCAGTCTTGCTGATTCATCCTCTCCTCTCTCTCTGGTAGCCTCCCATACCTGTTGGTACATGAGGTTTTCCAGTACTACCTCCATCATCTTAGCCCTCCACGTTTCTGGGCCCCCATGTGGCTCCAGGTTCTCTGTCAATTTCTTTGTGATTGAAGTCACCCATAACCAGTAGCTTTGCTTTGCTTGCATGAGCCCTTCTAGCCACCTCATCCAATTTGCCAACCATCGCTCTTTTACTCTCATCATACTCTTGCCTTGGCCTCCTGCTGTTCTGTGGTGGGTTATGCATCACTTGGGACCTCCAAACTGATGTGTTCCTATTATGTAATCTCTTGCTTCTCCTCTGCCTCCTCTCTCCAGGTTGTCAAAATCGTATTGGTTTTTGATGAGCAGTGCCACTCTTCCACCCCCGTCTGTTCCCTCTGTCTTTCCTCAGGATCTGATATCCCGTTGAGAAGATGACATCTATCATTCTTGTGAGCTTGGTTTTACTGAGAGCTATGAAGTCCGGTGATGCCTCGTTCCACTCTCCCACTTATTTGCTATTCCATCAGTGTTGGTGTACCATATCTTCAGTTTCCTCTCCAACACTGTGTTCTGGGAGGTCTGGGGGGTGGGGTGCCTGGTAGTGTGCTGTGGGATTCTACAGCATGTTGTGGGGTGGAGGCTGTAAGTTTTGATAGTGGTTTGTGCTAGGATAGCATGTTTGGCTGTGGGGTTCTAATGGTGGTTGTGTGTGTGCTTGCACTTGTTGCTCTTCCCAGTTTTCCTCTGCAGACTCTGCCCTTGTCTCTCTTCCAGTCCTTTTCGTTTCTGGGTCTTCTCCCTCCGCTGCTGTCATTCTTTTCTTGTTCTGTCATAGTCTTGGAACACCCTCTTGTATGTTGATGATTCCTTCAGCTGTGGTTTCTCTTGCAGGATCCTGTTCTGCACCATTTCTGTCCTGAAAATCAGTTTGACCAGTCTATTTCTCCCCTTCAAGTACACTCCTATTGTCTTAAAATTTAGTATTTGTCATATCCTCCCCACCTATTTCTTTGATGATGTTTTCATTCTCCTGTTTTCTATCTGCCATCTTTCATTATGTCTTCCCTTCGCTATCCTGAAGCCCATGAATAAACACTGACTTCTCCCTCTCCTCCTCCCATTGCCTTTCCCTCTGTGTCACTAGGTCCCATTTGTACAAAGCCATCATCTCCCTTATTTTTTCCTGTAACTCTTTTTTGGCATGGTCATGCCACTGCATGGAACTTGTCACCTCCTCTACCTTCTACCCACTCACTTACTGCTATTCCTGCTCCTAACAGCTCTTCCCCTACATTCCTCGGCCTTGCTTGGGGGACTGATAGGGCCTTAGCATAAGTCTCGTTTACTTCCTTTCCATTGGGCTTTTCGTTTAATAGGGGTGTACCTGCTTCAGATGCAATGTCTCCTCTGGGCGATAGCCTTGTAACTCACTGCAGCATATTTACCTCATATTCTAGGGGCTGTATCCTGGCTACTGTGGCTTCAGCTTGTGCTCCCATTTCTTCATCTCTCCTTCCATCCTATTTTCCATGCTAGCAGCAAGCTCACTTAATTTGCTCTCCTACTCTTGTTCCATCATTTTACATTGCTCTTCCATCCATTCTTTCTTACCAGGACCATCTTTTTCTGATCCCATGACCCTTCGACTTTTCCTCTGAGACAGAGAGTGTGTGTGTGTGTGTGTGTGTGTGTGTGTGTGTGTGTGTGTGTGTGTGTGTGTGTGTGTGTGTGTGTGTGTGTGTGTGTCTGTCTGTCTGTCTGTCTTTTTGCGTGTGTCTGTATCACTTATAGTAGTACTTTATCACTCAAAGTGGGACATTATGAATAAAACTCCTAATTGGACGAAACGTCGCAATATAGTGTTTTTGAAGAGCGCTTGTCCAGGACACGATTATATCTTCTTTACAGTTTACTGCATAATGTTTAAGCGCTTCCTGTGTGTGTTGCCATGCCCATGTATGTCCTTGGTGTACATGACTTTGTGTGTGTGTGTGTTGCCAGGCACATGTATGTCCTTAGTGTACATGACTGTATGTGTGTGTGTGTGTGTTGCCAGGCCCATGTATGTCCTTGGTGTACATGACTGTGTGTGTGTGTGTGTGTGTGTGTGTGTGTTGCAAGGCACATGTACAGTATGTATGTCCTTGGTGTACATGACTGTGTGTGTGTTGTCAGGCACAAGTATGTCCTTGGCTGGTGTTCGTCCTGAGGCGCACATCGACCAAATAACTGCCGCAGTATATGGGAGACTAGCAAACCTAAGAATAGCATTCCGACATCTCACTAAGGAATCGTTCAGGACCATTTACATCGTGTACGTCAGGCCCATATTGGAGTACGCAGCAGAAGTTTGGAACCCACACCTAGCCAAGCACGTAAGAAAATTAGAGAAAGTACAGAGGTTTGCAACGAGACTAGTCCCGGAGCCAAGGGGGATGTCCTACGAGGAGAGGTTAAGGGGAACCGACCTGACAACACTGGACGACAGGAGGGACAGGGAGGACACGATGCCAACACACAAAATACTGATAGGAATCGACATACTGGACAGGGACAGGATGTTTCAAAGATAGGACACACTAACAAGGGGTCACAATTGTTAGCTGAAGATTCAAATGAATCACAGGGATGTCAGGAAGTATTTCTTCAGTCACATACTTGTCAATAAGTAGAATAGTCTGGTAAGGGAGGTGGAGGAGTCAAGATCCATGCATAGCTTTAAGAAGAGGTATGTTACAGCTCACGGATCAGGGATGGAGTGACCTAGTATCGACCAGTGAAGAGGTGAGCCAGGATCTATGACTCGACCCCGGCAACCACAATTAGTATAGCACAATTAGGTGAGTACCCCAGGCTGAGGGACTGACCACCTCAAAACTACGTCTTCAAGGGTGATGGACTGATTACATCGTCTTCACATTTCTACTGCTTCTGCTGAACTCTTCTGTATTCGACTGAAGAAGCCTACTGTGTAGGCGAAACTGTTGCTCATGTGTCTTATCAACTTGTCGGTATTTTATACCACTTTCATATTCACAATGAAATATATTGTTTTTTTGTTAGGCTCAGAATGATTTTTGCGAGATTATTGCATACACAAATTTTCACTTGTCCTATATGACAAGATGAGCGTTGCTATTTAAGCCAAGATGGCAAGTTCTGTTTATTCGGCACGACATATATATATATATATATATAATATATACATATATATATATATATATATATATATATATATAATATATATATATATATATATATATATATAAATATAATATATATATATATATATATATATGTCGTGCCGAATATGTAAAACTGGTCAATTAGCAAGAACTCATTTAAAATGAAGTCCTTTCTAAAATTTTCTCTTATACGTTTAAAGATATATTTTTTCATTAATGTTGATGTAAAAATTTATAATTTTGCACCAAAAGGAACTTAGAAAACTTATCTAACCTTAATATAACAAGAACAATTTATTTTAACCTAACCCAACTAAATATATTTTAGATTTGTTTACAATAATTTAATACTAAACAAACACAGTGAAATATATTTTTTTCGTTAGGTTCAGAATGATTTTGGCGAAATTATTGCATACACAAATTTTCGCTTGTCCTATATGGCAAGATGAGCGTTGATATTTAAGCCAAGATCGCAAGTTCTGCCTATTCGGCATGACACACACATATATATATATATATATATATATATATATATATATATATATATATATATATATATATATATATATCTAATGTGTGTGTGTGTGTGTGTGTGTGTGTGTGTGTGTGTGTGTGCGCGTAAGAAATCACAAAACGCGTGATTGAAATACGAAAAAATACGGCAGTGAAAATGGAAAATAAACCTGTCAAGTTCATACATTACAGAACACAAACTTGAAATACGTTATGCGTCATGTTTGACATGAAATAATTCCACAATATTTCGTTGACCTGTAGAATTACATGGAAGTAAATTTTTGGCCTCTGCGCCTTGTATGGAAGACCAGTCATAAGTTCTGTAGGTTCTGCGACTTGTAGATTATCTAAATGGCTAGATTATTATTATTACAATCAAGGGGGAAGCGCTAAACCCGGAGGATTATACAGCGCCTGGGGGGGGTATGTGGAAGGCATTCAGGCTTAATTTGGGGAACTGGAGCACAGATCCAATTCCCTAAATCAAGAGCCCCTCACCAACATCAAGGAACCTTCCTTGAGGGGTAAATGGCTAGAGAAAATATTAACCTTTATTGTAAGTACCGTTTTTCAAGTTATAGTTCACAACATGCATTAATGTGTTCACTGAGACGTGTTTCAAGGTTTCTTGATGTTTCACCTGCGTATATTTTGAAATATCAAGAAACCTCGAAATACGTCTCGTTGAACACATTAATGCATGTAGGAACGATAAGTTGAACAACTCGTGCGTACATCACAGGAATTCCGCCAGCCACTTGATGCAACTCATCATTAATGTATAATAAACCTTCACATTGGGTTAATGTTGTTACTACTGCAACGAACATTCTTGAGTCATTTTTGAGACTGCGTTATCATAAGGCTCGAGTCCCAGAAGGGAACATACAGAATGATGTCCTAATAAGGACTCCAACTTTATTTTCTGCGTCTCTCTCTTCATGTGTTATTACTTAGTTTCATACTGAATTATTAAATTCTTTGAACATGTTCAAGAACATGAAGAATGTAACTCCCATTTCCAACTTAACTGTAACATATTTCCCCAATATAAGAAGGTATAAATAGCCAGCAATCGTAAAAATACTAATTACTATTGATGTTCCTGTGTTATGAAATATATATAGACTCCAACCAATCATAAATAGAACGAAGAGAAAAAGAAATATATACAGTGGACCCCCGGTTAACGATATTTTTTCACTCCATAAGTATGTTCAGGTGCCAGTACTGACCGAATTTATTCCCATAAGGAATATTGTGAAGTAGATTAGTCCATTTCAGACCCCCAAACATACACGTACAAACGCACTTACATAAATACACTTACATAATTGGTCGCATTCGGAGGTATTCGTTATGCGGGGGTTCATATATACTTGACTAAGCGAGTACAACGCTGCATCGACACCATGCCTAACCCTTCTAGGGTAGGGTAGGTGCCTGAGCCCGAGCCTTTAGCTCATAAGACTGTCATTCCCATTTGCCCCCTTGGGGCGGGGATGGCAGACCAGAGAGGCCTAGCTTGTGGCTAGGCCTGGGGACAGTTGGTCCCAAAGATGAGGAGGTACTTGTGCCTCCTCCCATGGGAGACTTAGGTCTCAGACACTCCCTAAAGAGGGAGCCAAGGCCGGGCCACCACTTGGAAAAGGCCCGGGCCGGGAGAATACCGGCTAATCTTTAACTAACTAACTAACTACAACGCTGCATAACCCATGTCGGTTTAGCGCTTTATTTGATTATAATAATAATAACTGACATACACATTTCCCATTATAACTTTTCTATTTAATATAAGTAAATTTAAGCTTATTTTAGATATAATCTTATCTACGGTAAACAAACAAATGGGATTTATTAAAGAAAATAAATGCATTATCTTGTGATCTTCAATTAGGTATTACAACAAATAAACTCCTGAGTAACGCTTGAGTTGCTGAGCAGAACGATGCTGTTCCGAATAAACCAAGTTCCGTGTTGCGAAATAACTTCATAGATTTATTGAAAAATAAATTGTTAATTACGGCTTACAACACTATAAAAAACTCTCCGCTGATCTCTTCTGCTTGACTGAATTAGGAGCCATCACTGATTAAGTGTTTTAACCTCTACGACCTTAATGAAATATATGACTTGGGTGCGAATTGCGCGCTCCTATATATATATATATATATATATATATATATATATATATATATATATATATATATATATATATGTCGTGCCGAATAGGTAGAACTTGCGATCTTGGCTTAAATAGCAACGCTCATCTTGCCATATAGGACAAGTGAAAATTTGTGTATACAATAATTTCGCCAAAATCATTCTGAACCTAACGAAAAAAATACATTTTACTGTGTTTGCTTAATATTAAATTATTGTAAACAAATCTAAAATATAGTTGGGTTAGGCTAAAATAAATTGTTCTTTTTATAGTAAGGTTAGGTAAGTTTTCTAAGATTCTTCTGGTGCAAAATTAAAATTTTTTACATTAACATTAATGAAAAAAACATATCTTGAAACATATAGGAGAAAATTTTAGAAAGGACTTAATTTTAAATGAGAAAGTGCTAATTGACCAGTTTTACATATTCGGCACGACATATATATATATATATATATATATATATATATATATATATATATATATATATATATATATATATATATTATACATTGCCAGTTACGGCATTATGCCGCCCCTCCCCCCACACGTACCAAAACACAAACACATACCATGAAAGATCGTAATATATATATATCTGCACACTTATTGAGGTTTTAATACGTACTTGATGCTGCGTGCTTTGTCCTTTAGGCATAATCACGTCCCTCAACCGTGTAGGAAGACTCGCATAAATTCTTGAGGGGTTTGGGGAAATATATTATTCCATGCCTCATGTAGAGCAGCCTCCAGCCGCGGGATGGAACTGATTTCCTTGCCCAGTAAACTTCGTTTCACTATTGATCAGAGGTTCTCAATAGGGTTTAGGTCTGGGGAATTGCCTGGCCAGTCATTAAAGAACCTCACTTCACAGTCCTTAAGCCAATGAACTACAGATTTGGCGGTATGACACGGTGCACTGTCCTGCATAAAAACTGCAGTCCCACACTTGCCAAACGCCTCGGGTAAATTGTCACACAACTCCAGGTGATTACACTGGTTTTGGGGAAGCACAGTGACTTCACCAACACTCTGAGCACTGAAACACACCCAAACCAGGAGCAAGTCTGGGTATTTGGTGGTCCACAGATGTAGTGTGGGTCTAGCAGGCCACTAACTCTGTGGCGGTACATGTCCCCCACCGTTACAGGTGTCCACGGTGAAGGTTCCTTCATCACTCCAAAGTACTTCAGACCACTGTTGAGTATTCCAGTGAAGATATTTCTTTGCATAATCTAGCCTACATTTCTTCTGTGGCTTGTAGAGGATCGGTTTCTTAACATGGAAGTGACTACTGTAGCCCAGTTCTGACACACCTCTTAACAGTTTTTAAAGACACCTCTGAGAGATGTGGGTTCTTTTCTTTCAATTCTCCAGCAGTTATCTTAGGTGTACTCTCTAACTGCTTCTTCAACACAGTTAAGGTATGAACAGATGTCTTCTTGGAGGGGCCAGGCCTAGGTTAAGCAGACGATAACTCGAAACCACCACCAGTCTTGAAACACTGCACCCAGTTCCACATGGAACGCTCACACACACACCAACATTCTCCACTATTTCTTTCGTCTGGTGCCCAGCTTTGTGAAGCCCCAAAACCAAAGGGAACACCGGACAAAAGATAGGACTGATGAGAGACGAATGTGCAACACTTCCTCTTGCCACGGCAGCCATGTGAGCGCTGAGGAGTCACTGTGGAGTGTGGCGGCAGGCAGTGGCGTCATGCTAACGGCTGCTACCCGGCACAATGCACTGACGAAAAAAAAGACCCCCCTGTATGGTAGGCCTTTTATTTTCGTCAAGGCATTATGCCGGGGCGTTCATCCGGCATAATGCCGTGACTAGCATTGTATATGTCGTACCGAATAGGTAAAATTGGTCAATTAGCAAAAACTCATTTAAAATTAAGTCCCTTCTAAAATTTTCTCTTATATATTTTCATTTATGTTAATGGAATTTTGTACCAAAAGAACCTTAGAAAACTTACCTAACCTTATTATAACAAGAGGAGTTTCATTTAATCCAATCCATTTAAATATATTTTAGATAAGTTTACAATAATGTAATAAAGGTTTTTTACATTTTTGTAATATTATTAGCCCGCTCCTCCCACACGGGTTCGATCCCCCGGTTGGCTGCAGTTTGTTATTGTTTGAATACCACTTGTTCGTGGTTATAATCAAAATACTAATAATAATAATATATATATATATATATATATATATATATATATATATATATATATATACATATATATATATATATATATATATATATATATATATAATATACATTATTTTTTTTTTATCACACTGGCCGATTCCCACCAAGGCAGGGTGGCCCGAAAAAGAAAAACTTTCACCATCATTCACTCCATCACTGTCTTGCCAGAAGGGTGCTTTACACTACAGTTTTTAAACTGCAACATTAACACCCCTCCTTCAGAGTGCAGGCACTGTACTTCCCATCTCCAGGACTCAAGTCCGGCCTGCCGGTTTCCCAGAAACCCTTCATAAATGTTACTTTGCTCACACTCCAACAGCACGTCAAGTATTAAAAACCATTTGTCTCCATTCACTCCTATCAAACACGCTCACGCATGCCTGCTGGAAGTCCAAGCCCCTCGCACACAAAACCTCCTTTACCCCCTCCCTCCAACCTTTCCTAGGCCGACCCCTACCCCGCCTTCCTTCCACTACAGACTGATACTCTCTTGAAGTTATTCTGTTTCGCTCCATTCTCTCCACATGTCCGAACCACCTCAACAACCCTTCCTCAGCCCTCTGGACAACAGTTTTGGTAATCCCGCACCTCCTCCTAACTTCCAAACTACGAATTCTCTGCATTATATTCACACCACACATTGCTCTCAGACATGACATCTCCACTGCCTCCAGCCTTCTCCTCGCTGCAACATTCATCACCCATGCTTCACACCCATATAAGAGCGTTGGTAAAACTATACTCTCATACATTCCCCTCTTTGCCTCGAAGGACAAAGTTCTTTGTCTCCACAGACTCCTAAGTGCACCACTCACCCTTTTCCCCTCATCAATTCTATGATTCACCTCATCTTTCATAGACCCATCCGCTGACACGTCCACTCCCAAATATCTGAATACATTCACCTCCTCCATACTCTCTCCCTCCAATCTGATATCCAAACTTTCATCACCTAATCTTTTTATCCTCATAACCTTACTCTTTCCTGTATTCACTTTCAATTTTCTTCTTTTGCACACCCTACCAAATTCATCCACCAATCTCTGCAAGTTCTCTTCAGAATCTCCCAAGAGCACAGTGTCATCAGCAAAGAGCAACTGTGACAACTCCCACTTTATGTGTGATTCTTTATCTTTTAACTCCACGCCTCTTGCCAAGACCCTCGCATTTATTTCTCTTACTATCCCATCTATAAATATATTAAACAACCACGGTGATATCACACATCCTTGTCTAACGCCTACTTTTACTGGGAAATAATTTCCCTCTTTCCTACATACTCTAACTTGAGCCTCACTATTCTCGTAAAAACTCTTCACTGCTTTCAGTAACCTACCTCCTACACCATACACCTGCAACATCTGCCACATTGCCCCCCTATCCACCCTGTCATACGCCTTTTCCAAATCCATAAATGCCACAAAGACCTCTTTAGCCTTATCTAAATACTGTTCACTTATATGTTTCACTGCAAACACCTGGTCCACACACCCCCTACCTTTCCTAAAGCCTCCTTGTTCATCTGCTATCCTATTCTCCCTCTTACTCTTAATTCTTTAAATAATAACTCTACCATACACTTTGCCAGGTATACTCAACAGACTTATCCCCCTATAATTTTTGCACTCTCTTTTATCCCCTTTGTCTTTATACAAAGCAACTATGCTCTCTGCCAATCCCTAGGTACCTTACCCTCTTCCATAATTGCACCAACCACTCCAAAACTATATCCCCACCTGCTTTTAACATTTCTATCTTTATCCCATCAATCCCGGCTGCCTTACCCCCTTTCATTTTACCTACTGCCTCACGAACTTCCCCCACACTCACAACTGGCTCTTCCTCACTCCTACAAGATGTTGTTCCTCCTTGCCCTATACACGAAATCACAGCTTCTCTATCTTCATCAACATTTAACAATTCCTCAAAATATTCCCTCCATCTTCCCAATACATCTAACTCTCCTCTCCTATTTTTAACTGACAAATCCATTTGTTCTCTAGGCTTTCTTAACTTGTTAATCTCACTCCAAAACTTTTTCTTATTTTCAACAAAATTTGTTGATAACATCTCGCCCACTCTCTCATTTGCTCTCGTTTTACATTGCTTCACCACTCTCTTAACCTCTCTCTTTTTCTCCATATACTCTTCCCTCCTTGCATCACTTCTACTTTGTAAAAACTTCTCATATGCTAACTTTTTCTCCCTTACTACTCTCTCCACATCATCATTCCACCAATCGCTCCTCTTCCCTCCCGCACCCACTTTCCTGTAACCACAAACTTCTGCTGAACACTCTAACACTACATTTTTAAACCTACCCCATACCTCTTCGATCCCATTGCCTATGCTCTCATTAGCCCATCTATCCTCCAATAGCTGTTTATATCTTACCATAACTGCCTCCTCTTTTAGTTTATAAACGTTCACCTCTCTCTTCCCTGATGCTTCTATTCTCCTTGTATCCCATCTACCTTTTACTCTCAGTGTAGCTACAACTAGAAAGTGATCTGATATATCTGTGGCCCCTCTATAAACATGTACATCCTGAAGTCTACTCAACAGTCTTTTATCTACCAATACATAATCCAAGAAACTACTGTCATTTCGCCCTACATCATATCTTGTATACTTATTTATCCACTTTTTCTTAAAATATGTATTACCTATAACTAAACCCCTTTCTATACAAAGTTCAATCAAAGGGCTCCCATTATCATTTACACCTGGCACCCCAAACTTACCTACCACACCCTCTCTAAAAGTTTCTCCTACTTTAGCATTCAGGTCCCCTACCACAATTACTCTCTCACTTGGTTCAAAGGCTCCTATACATTCACTTAACATATATATATATATACATATATATATATATATATATATATATATATATATATATATATATATATATATATATATATATGTATATATATATATAATGTCGTACCGAATAGGCAGAACTTGCGATCTTGGCTTAAATAGCAACGCTCATCTTGCCATATAGGACAAGCGAAAATTTGTGTATGTAATAATTTCGCCCAAATCATTCTGAACTTAACCAAAAAAATATATTTCACTGTGTTAGTTTAGTATTAAATTATTGTAAACAAATCTAAAATATATTTTGTTGGGTTAGGCTAAAATAAATTGTTCTTTTTATAATAAGGTTAGGTAAGTTTTCTAAGATTCTTTTAGTGCAAAATTATAATTTTTTACATTAACATTAATGAAAAAAGAATATATCTTTAAACGTATAAGAGAAAATTTTAGAAAGGACTTAATTTTAAATGAGTTCTTGCTAATTGACCAGTTTTACATATTCGGCACGACATATACACACACACACACGCGCGCGCGCGCGCACACACACACACACACACACACACACACACACACACACACACACACACACACACACACACACACACACACACACACACACACACACACACACACACACACACACACACACTAACATTGACCTCTAACTGGAGTAGAACCTGTGACTCTTCAAGAGTCAGATGTGCATAAAGCTGTGCTGGCATTCCTTTCAGGAGTTGTTGTCAATGTGCTCCACCGTCCCTGAGACCATTAGGTTGGTCTGTGCCATAAAAGAAAACAGATGGAGGAATCAGTCCCAGTATGTTAGCCAACTTCCTTCAACTTTTTGTTGCCTGAGCTTCGATGAGGATTGGAATTCACGATGTAGCCTCAGTCCTGAAACCATTTTAGATTGGGTTTGGGATTCAGTGAGGAAGATACCCGTCCAGCAAGGAAAGGCACTATTAATCCAGATCAAAAACTATTCATTCAATTAAGCATTGCCAATTTTTTTTTTCCTTAGAAGTGATGCTTTACAACGTGCTGAAGAACTAGACACATGTGCAACAGATGGGTTTCTTTATTACACGACCGAAACGTCGTCGTAAGCTTCTCTCTTTTATGTGCGGGTTATTTGTGTATGATACCCAGTTGTTGCACATGTGTCTAATTCTTGACACATGTTTGTATTATAATTCTTGACGCATTTTAATATGTACTGTCGAGACCTCTCTGTCCGAAACAAGAAAATGAATAGCGTGGATGTTGCTTCCATTTCCAATATGGTGCCCAACACAAACCATGTAAGCCCAAGCGGAACCTTAATCTTCCACTACCTCCCAGAGATTTTGTTAATCTGAATGAAATCTGCATCAACTTCAGCTGTTTATCTTTCAACAACAGGCTCTACAAACATTTAACATAGGATTGAGCTCTCCCATCAGCGCCGTATAAGCAAACGTTTACTGGAACACCTAGAAGCTGAACACTTCGCTAATATCATCCCCACCAGCTTCACATAACTGCGTTATGTAGACGACATCCTCATAACTCCCAAACGCGTTGACGTGCAGAATCTACAGAGAAAACTCAATGCAGTTGAACCGGCCATCCAATTCACACTTGAAGAGTCCAATGATAGGTTACCATTTCGCGACATCCTTATTTATAAAGCGAAAAACACCCTAAAATTCCAAGTTTACAGAAAACTTAAGAACTGGTCTCACACACTTCTATTCCAGTTAAGATTCTAAGATCAAACGAGGCTTTTTCCCCAACAGATTGTTTCCTGAGAGCATACCCATTTTGCAGTCCAGAGCTTCTCGACAAGGAGTGCGTACATATAAATCAAACCTTCAACGAGCTAATTTTTTTTTCCTTTTACATCAGGAACTAGGAAAAGACCCCTCCAAATCTTCATTTTTCCTACGCACTAGCACCGCTTTAATAAAGTTATAATTCTTCCCAACAGTTAAGTTGCCTTGAACGTCTCCAAAGGACTTGCATAAGCCACCACTACGAGTACATCCATCAAAGACCTGACCTGGAGCAGAGTGAAGAATCTTGAGCCAGTCAGTGCAGGTAATTACAGCACGACGAATAGAAACCTCTCAATGAATACATCAGTGCGTGCAGAAACGACAACTTGATTAACGCATGTGAACAACACAGGAACTCCATCAACCATTTAATGAGATTCAGTGACTCCCACCTGGTGATTAAAAGACCAGACGTAATTGCCTTGAATCATATTTGATTGCCGTTTCAGACACCATTAAGAGAATTAAGGGCAACTTCTTCATTTCTGAAGTGTTAGCAAGAGTTCTCAAAACATAAAACCCCCCGCCATCACATAGCGACCAAGAGTTGCAGCTGCCGCTGCTGCTCCTGCTGCTGCCGCTGCTGTTTCCGCCGCCGCCGCCGTTGCTGCTGCTTATGCTTTTACCTCACGTTGTTACCTATATATACCGAATGTGTTGTTTTATTGCTTGCTTATTGTCAGTAATGCTAACATTGTCACAAACTACTGCCATGTTCTGCCGTTGAGCCTAAGTGTGCGCAATAAGATTTACGGATTATTTACAGTTATATCCAGAAGTTTAAGTAAGCAGCTCAGTTTGGTCGCCATACTATATAATAGATGTAAATGCATTGGAAAACATGCAAAGAAAGATGGCAAAATTTATCCACTGAAAGGAACGTCTTTAACGAAGATGGATTTGGAGCCTTGAACCTTCACTCTCTAGAGAGTGAAAATAGTCTTTTGACATAGTAGGGAGCTGACCTGTGTCGTGTGGAGACGTGCCTAGAGAGCTCTCTGTGACGGAATCAACTTTGCCTTCTATGGAGCTGATGTACCAGGAAGAGGAAGAGTTGGTGGAAGCTAGGAGAGAGAGAGATACGCCGAATGACTGAGGAAAACAAGATGATTTATAGTAATAATGCGCTAGTGGTGAATCCTCGGGGTAATGAAGGAAGCTTGACAGCTGAAGATCAAATGGAAGGATGGAGAGTTGGAAACCACTAACAACTTTGCTGTGCTCCAGGACAAATGCAGGCCGACCAGCGTAACAACGGACAGGGACGACACTGAGAGGACACATCATGCACCGAAATATTCAGGTAAAGGTAAGAATGTTATTGTCGGAGATTCCCAGATAAATTCATGAATGGAGCGTTCTGTCTTAGAGATAGGAAGTGGAAGCAGTGTGTGTGTTTTCCTGGGGATACGAAGCAGGATATTGTTAGTCATCTTGACAACTTCATGGAAGGAAGTGAGACTAATTCTTTCATCTGCCACAGTGCTGGAGGCAACGATGTTCGTAAGACTGAAGACCTGATTAGCAGGTATAGTTCAGCCACAGACTTGATTAGGAATAAGGGAAGATAATATGTAACATTCTGCCGAGAAGGGGAGTTGGAAATAAATGGTTGTCCAAAGCAACTGGTGTTAATTACTGGACTGTAAAAACATTGCAATACCACTGATATACAATTGGGACGTATTTACGGCAGGTGTGGGTCTGGCTAGTTCAGTGGAGGGGGCTGTTAGGGCTTTAAACTGGAAATAGTTAGTGGTATGGGCTTTTGTAGGAGAAACATGAATTGTTGAACCAGCGATCTGTGCTGTTTAAATTATCAATCTTATGATAATGTGGACTTGAGCAGTATTTTCATCGTTTAACATTAGGGAAAGATAGTTACAAAAGATATTGTGACAAGAAAAAGATGAACAGGGGAAAAACACAGAAAGAATCATCTAAAAAATTTTTATTCAAATAGCAGAAGTGTCAGAAATAAGACTACCGAATTAATTTTGGGTGCATGTGCAGGAAACGTAAATGTTATTGTAACTGAGTCATGGCTTAATCTGCCAAGTGCCATATTCAAGGGTTTAAGTTGTTTCACGTAAAGATAACGGAAAGGGGGACAGAGTAGCTTTATACGTATATGCGTTTATGAAAACACGAATTATTGCACGAAAAAAATATATAAAAATCAATGGATTAGAATATGTTTGAGTAGAATTTCTAGAACTTTTTTTTACTTTTGGTGTAATATACCGACCAAAAAACCTAGAAAAAGAAACTGGAAGATTAATTTAGAACGAAACTATTTGGGCTTTTCGGCATAACAATGCAGCAAAAGTAGATTATTTTGACTTTAGTTAAATTAGACTTCTTAGAACGGTAATCTAGACTCCAATGAGCTCTTGGAAGTAGTTCAGGAGTGCTTTATTAGGCAGTTTATAACAGAACCTGTTGATAAATTAGACACATGTGCAACTCTTGGGTATCTTTATTGAGGAAACGTTTCGCCACACAGTGGCTTCATCAGTCCATACAAAGGAGAATCTTGAAGAACAGGAGGAGAATGAGGTAATCAGTCCCTCAACCTTGAGTCATCTACAAATAACAGAACCTACCAGAGGTAATCTGATCTACCAGGTTTTATCAAATGAGTAAACCCTCGTAAATAACCTAGAGCTCACTCAAGAGCTTGGTGCAAGTAATAACATAGAGATCACTCAAGAGCTTGGTGCAAGTAATAACCTAGAGATCACTCAAGAGCTTGGTGCAAGTAATAACCTAGAGATCACTCAAGAGCTTGGTGCAAGTAATAACCTAGAGATCACTCAAGAGCTTGGTGCAAGTAATAACCTAGAGATCACTCAAGAGCTTGGTGCAAGTAATAACCTAGAGATCACTCAAGAGCTTGATGCAATAACCTAGAGATCACTCAAGAGCTTGGTGCAGGTAATAACCTAGAGATCACTCAAGAGCTTGATGCAAGTAATAACCTAGAGCTCACTCAAGAGCTTGATGCAAGTAATAACCTAGAGATCACTCAAGAGCTTGATGCAATAACCTACAGCTCACTCAAGAGCTTGATGCAAGTAATAACCTAGAGATCACTCAAGAGCTTGATGCAATAACCTAGAGATCACTCAAGAGCTTGATGCAAGTAATAACCTAGAGCTCACTCATGAGCTTGGTGCAAGTAATAACCTAGAGATCACTCAAGAGCTTGGTGCAAGTAATAACCTAGAGATCACTCAAGAGCTTGGTGCAAGTAATAACCTAGAGATCACTCAAGAGCTTGATGCAATAACCTAGAGATCACTCAAGAGCTTGATGCAAGTAATAACCTAGAGATCACTCAAGAGCTTGGTGCAAGTAATAACCTAGAGCTCACTCATGAGCTTGGTGCAAGTAATAACCTAGAGCTCATTCAAGAGCTTGATGCAAGTAATAACCTAGAGCTCACTCATGAGCTTGGTGCAAGTAATAACCTAGAGCTCACTCAAGAGCTTGGTGCAAGTAATAACCTAGAGATTACTCAAGACCTTGGTGCAAGTAATAACTAGATATCACTCAAGAGCTTGGTGCAAGTAATAACCTAGAGATCACTCAAGAGCTTGATGCAAGTAATAACCTAGAGCTCACTCATGAGCTTGGTGCAAGTAATAACCTAGAGCTCACTCAAGAGCTTGATGCAAGTAATAACCTAGAGCTCACTCATGAGCTTGGTGCAAGTAATAACCTAGAGCTCACTCAAGAGCTTGGTGCAAGTAATAACCTAGAGATTACTCAAGAGCTTGGTGCAAGTAATAACCTAGAGATCACTCAAGAGCTTGGTGCAAGTAATAACCTAGAGATCACTTAAGAGCTTGGTGCAAGTAATAACCTAGAGATCACTCAAGAGCTTGATGCAAGTAATAACCTAGAGATCACTCAAGAGCTTGGTGCAAGTAATAACCTAGAGATCACTCAAGAGCTTAGTGCAAGTAATAACCTAGAGATCACTCAAGAGCTTGATGCAAGTAATAACCTAGAGCTCACTCAAGAGCTTGGTGCAAGTAATAACCTAGAGATCACTCAAGAGCTTGGTGCAAGTAATAACCTAGAGATCACTCAAGAGCTTGGTGTAAGTAATAACCTAGAGATCACTCAAGAGCTTGGTGCAAGTAATAACCTAGAGATCACTCAAGAGCTTGGTGCAAGTAATAACCTAGAGATCACTCAAGAGCTTGGTGCAAGTAATAACCTAGAGATCACTCAAGAGCTTGGTGCAAGTAATAACCTAGAGATCATTCAAGAGCTTGGTGCAAGTAATAACCTAGAGCTCACTCAAGAGCTTGGTGCAAGTAATAACCTAGAGATCACTCAAGAGCTTGGTGCAAGTAATAACCTAGAGATCACTCAAGAGCTTGGTGCAAGTAATAACCTAGAGATTACTCAAGAGCTTGGTGCAAGTAATAACCTAGAGATCACTCAAGAGTTTGGTGCAAGTAATAACCTAGAGCTCACTCAAGAGCTTGGTGCAAGTAATAACCTAGAGATCACTCAAGAGCTTGGTGCAAGTAATAACCTAGAGATCACTCAAGAGCTTGGTGCAAGTAATAACCTAGAGATCATTCAAGAGCTTGATGCAAGTAATAACCTAGAGATCACTCAAGAGCTTGATGCAAGTAATAACCTAGAGATCATTCAAGAGCTTGGAGCAAGTAATAACCTAGAGATCACTCAAGAGCTTGATGCAAGTAATAACCTAGAGATCACGCAAGAGCTTGGTGCAAGTAATAACCTAGAGATCATTCAAGAGCTTCGTGCAAGTAATAACCTAGAGCTCACTCAAGAGCTTGGTGCAAGTAATAACCTAGAGATCATTCAAGAGCTTGGTGCAAGTAATAACCTAGAGATCATTCAAGAGCTTGGTGCAAGTAATAACCTAGAGATCACTCAAGAGCTTGATGCAAGTAATAACCTAGAGATCACTCAAGAGCTTGATGCAAGTAATAACCTAGAGATCATTCAAGAGCTTGGAGCAAGTAATAACCTAGAGATCACTCAAGAGCTTGATGCAAGTAATAACCTAGAGATCACTCAAGAGCTTGGTGCAAGTAATAACCTAGAGATCATTCAAGAGCTTGGTGCAAGTAATAACCTAGAGCTCACTCAAGAGCTTGGTGCAAGTAATAACCTAGAGATCATTCAAGAGCTTGGTGCAAGTAATAACCTAGAGATCATTCAAGAGCTTGGTGCAAGTAATAACCTAGAGATCACTCAAGAGCTTGATGCAAGTAATAACCTAGAGATCACTCAAGAGCTTGGTGCAAGTAATAACCTAGAGATCACTCAAGAGCTTGGTGCAAGTAATAACCTAGAGATCACTCAAGAGCTTGGTGCAAGTAATAACCTAGAGATCATTCAAGAGCTTGGTGCAAGTAATAACCTAGAGCTCACTCAAGAGCTTGGTGCAAGTAATAACCTAGAGATCATTCAAGAGCTTGGTGCAAGTAATAACCTAGAGCTCACTCAAGAGCTTGGTGCAAGTAATAACCTAGAGATCACTCAAGAGCTTGATGCAAGTAATAACCTAGAGATCACTCAAGAGCTTGGTGCAAGTAATAACCTAGAGATCATTCAAGAGCTTGGTGCAAGTAATAACCTAGAGATCACTCAAGAGCTTGATGCAAGTAATAACCTAGAGATCACTCAAGAGCTTGGTGCAAGTAATAACCTAGAGATCATTCAAGAGCTTGGTGCAAGTAATAACCTAGAGCTCACTCAAGAGCTTGGTGCAAGTAATAACCTAGAGATCATTCAAGAGCTTGATGCAAGTAATAACCTAGAGATCACTCAAGAGCTTGATGCAAGTAATAACCTAGAGATCACTCAAGAGCTTGGTGCAAGTAATAACCTAGAGATCATTCAAGAGCTTGATGCAAGTAATAACCTAGAGATCACTCAAGAGCTTGATGCAAGTAATAACCTAGAGCTCACTCAAGAGCTTGGTGCAAGTAATAACCTAGAGATCATTCAAGAGCTTGGTGCAAGTAATAACCTAGAGATCACTCAAGAGCTTGATGCAAGTAATAACCTAGAGATCACTCAAGAGCTTGGTGCAAGTAATAACCTAGAGATCATTCAATAGCTTGGTGCAAGTAATAACCTAGAGCTCACTCAAGAGCTTGGTGCAAGTAATAACCTAGAGATCATTCAAGAGCTTGGTGCAAGTAATAACCTAGAGCTCACTCAAGAGCTTGGTGCAAGTAATAACCTAGAGATCATTCAAGAGCTTGGTGCAAGTAATAACCTAGAGATCACTCAAGAGCTTGATGCAATAACCTAGAGATCACTCAAGAGCTTGATGCAAGTAATAACCTAGAGATCACTCAAGAGCTTGGTGCAAGTAATAACCTAGAGCTCACTCATGAGCTTGGTGCAAGTAATAACCTAGAGCTCATTCAAGAGCTTGATGCAAGTAATAACCTAGAGCTCACTCATGAGCTTGGTGCAAGTAATAACCTAGAGCTCACTCAAGAGCTTGGTGCAAGTAATAACCTAGAGATTACTCAAGAGCTTGGTGCAAGTAATAACTAGATATCACTCAAGAGCTTGGTGCAAGTAATAACCTAGAGATCACTCATGAGCTTGATGCAAGTAATAACCTAGAGCTCACTCATGAGCTTGGTGCAAGTAATCACCTAGAGATTACTCAAGAGCTTGGTGCAAGTAATAACCTAGAGATCACTCAAGAGCTTGGTGCAAGTAATAACCTAGAGATCACTTAAGAGCTTGGTGCAAGTAATAACCTAGAGATCACTCAAGAGCTTGATGCAAGTAATAACCTAGAGATCACTCAAGAGCTTGGTGCAAGTAATAACCTAGAGATCACTCAAGAGCTTAGTGCAAGTAATAACCTAGAGATCACTCAAGAGCTTGATGCAAGTAATAACCTAGAGCTCACTCAAGAGCTTGGTGCAAGTAATAACCTAGAGATCACTCAAGAGCTTGGTGCAAGTAATAACCTAGAGATCACTCAAGAGCTTGGTGCAAGTAATAACCTAGAGATCACTCAAGAGCTTGGTGCAAGTAATAACCTAGAGATCACTCAAGAGCTTGGTGCAAGTAATAACCTAGAGATCACTCAAGAGTTTGGTGCAAGTAATAACCTAGAGATCACTCAAGAGCTTGGTGCAAGTAATAACCTAGAGATCACTCAAGAGCTTGGTGCAAGTAATAACCTAGAGATCACTCAAGAGCTTGGTGCAAGTAATAACCTAGAGATCACTCAAGAGCTTGGTGCAAGTAATAACCTAGAGATCATTCAAGAGCTTGATGCAAGTAATAACCTAGAGATCACTCAAGAGCTTGATGCAAGTAATAACCTAGAGATCATTCAAGAGCTTGGAGCAAGTAATAACCTAGAGATCACTCAAGAGCTTGATGCAAGTAATAACCTAGAGATCACTCAAGAGCTTGGTGCAAGTAATAACCTAGAGATCATTCAAGAGCTTGGTGCAAGTAATAACCTAGAGCTCACTCAAGAGCTTGGTGCAAGTAATAACCTAGAGATCATTCAAGAGCTTGGTGCAAGTAATAACCTAGAGATCATTCAAGAGCTTGGTGCAAGTAATAACCTAGAGATCACTCAAGAGCTTGATGCAAGTAATAACCTAGAGATCACTCAAGAGCTTGATGCAAGTAATAACCTAGAGATCACTCAACAGCTTGGTGCAAGTAATAACCTAGAGATCACTCAAGAGCTTGGTGCAAGTAATAACCTAGAGATCACTCAAGAGCTTGGTGCAAGTAATAACCTAGAGATCATTCAAGAGCTTGGTGCAAGTAATAACCTAGAGCTCACTCAAGAGCTTGGTGCAAGTAATAACCTAGAGATCATTCAAGAGCTTGGTGCAAGTAATAACCTAGAGCTCACTCAAGAGCTTGGTGCAAGTAATAACCTAGAGATCACTCAAGAGTTTGATGCAAGTAATAACCTAGAGATCACTCAAGAGCTTGGTGCAAGTAATAACCTAGAGATCATTCAAGAGCTTGGTGCAAGTAATAACCTAGAGATCACTCAAGAGCTTGATGCAAGTAATAACCTAGAGATCACTCAAGAGCTTGGTGCAAGTAATAACCTAGAGATCATTCAAGAGCTTGGTGCAAGTAATAACCTAGAGCTCACTCAAGAGCTTGGTGCAAGTAATAACCTAGAGATCATTCAAGAGCTTGGTGCAAGTAATAACCTAGAGCTCACTCAAGAGCTTGGTGCAAGTAATAACCTAGAGCTCACTCAAGAGCTTGGTGCAAGTAATAACCTAGAGATCATTCAAGAGATTGATGCAAGTAATAACCTAGAGATCACTCAAGAGCTTGGTGCAAGTAATAACCTAGAGATCATTCAAGAGCTTGATGCAAGTAATAACCTAGAGATCACTCAAGAGCTTGATGCAAGTAATAACCTAGAGATCACTCAAGAGCTTGATGCAAGTAATAACCTAGAGCTCACTCAAGAGCTTGGTGCAAGTAATAACCTAGAGATCATTCAAGAGCTTGATGCAAGTAATAACCTAGAGATCATTCAAGAGCTTGGTGCAAGTAATAACCTAGAGATCACTCAAGAGCTTGATGCAAGTAATAACCTAGAGATCACTCAAGAGCTTGGTGCAAGTAATAACCTAGAGATCATTCAAGAGCTTGGTGCAAGTAATAACCTAGAGCTCACTCAAGAGCTTGGTGCAAGTAATAACCTAGAGATCATTCAAGAGCTTGATGCAAGTAATAACCTAGAGATCATTCAAGAGCTTGGTGCAAGTAATAACCTAGAGATCACTCAAGAGCTTGATGCAAGTAATAACCTAGAGATCACTCAAGAGCTTGGTGCAAGTAATAACCTAGAGATCATTCAAGAGCTTGGTGCAAGTAATAACCTAGAGCTCACTCAAGAGCTTGGTGCAAGTAATAACCTAGAGATCATTCAAGAGCTTGATGCAAGTAATAACCTAGAGATCATTCAAGAGCTTGGTGCAAGTAATAACCTAGAGATCACTCAAGAGCTTGATGCAAGTAATAACCTAGAGATCACTCAAGAGCTTGGTGCAAGTAATAACCTAGAGATCATTCAAGAGCTTGGTGCAAGTAATAACCTAGAGCTCACTCAAGAGCTTGGTGCAATAACCTAGAGATCATTCAAGAGCTTGATGCAAGTAATAACCTAGAGATCACTCAAGAGCTTGATGCAGGTAATAACCTAGAGATCACTCAAGAGCTTGATGCAAGTAATAACCTAGAGATCACTCAAGAGCTTGGTGCAAGTAATAACCTAGAGATCACTCAAGAGCTTGATGCAAGTAATAACCTAGAGATCACTCAAGAGCTTGGTGCAAGTAATATCCTAGAGATCACTCAAGAGCTTGGTGCAAGTAATAACCTAGAGATCACTCAAGAGCTTGGTGCAAGTAATAACCTAGAGATCACTCAAGAGCTTGGTGCAAGTAATAACCTAGAGATCACTCAAGAGCTTGGTGCAAGTAATAACCTAGAGATCACTCAAGAGCTTGGTGCAAGTAATAACCTAGAGATCACTCAAGAGCTTGGTGCAAGTAATAACCTAGAGATCACTCAAGAGCTTGGTGCAAGTAATAACCTAGAGATCACTCAAGAGCTTGGTGCAAGTAATAACCTAGAGATCACTCAAGAGCTTGGTGCAAGTAATAACCTAGAGATCATTCAAGAGCTTGGTGCAAGTAATAACCTAGAGCTCACTCAAGAGCTTGGTGCAAGTAATAACCTAGAGATCATTCAAGAGCTTGGTGCAAGTAATAACCTAGAGATCATTCAAGAGCTTGGTGCAAGTAATAACCTAGAGATCACTCAAGAGCTTGGTGCAAGTAATAACCTAGAGATCACTCAAGAGCTTGGTGCAAGTAATAACCTAGAGATCATTCAAGAGCTTGGTGCAAGTAATAACCTAGAGCTCACTCAATAGCTTGGTGCAAGTAATAACCTAGAGATCATTCAAGAGCTTGGTGCAAGTAATAACCTAGAGATCACTCAAGAGCTTGGTGCAAGTAATAACCTATAGATCACTCAAGAGCTTGGTGCAAGTAATCACAAATATTTCCTGGAAGTACGAGAATAAAAAAACAATAAAACACCTCGATTTTCGTCCTGCCGATGAAAATGGAGTTAGGAAACACTTGCCTAAACTTGATTGTGATTATCTGGCTAATGATTCTACTGAAGATCATACCTACAGTAATGTATCGATGTATCCATACTATGGTAATAAAATGGCTAGCGAATCTAAGAATAATTCAAAAAGATTCTTTCAAGTCTTTAAGACAAATATCAGGGAAAAAGTAGGACCACTGTCAACTAGGTCTGGACAGTTTACTGATAATTAGCAGGAAATGTGCTGCTCTCTTTTTATTATTTTTTTTATTAACACATCGGCCGTCTCCCAGCAAGACAGGTTGGCCCGAGAAAGAAAAACCTTTATCATTCACTCCATCACTGCCTTGCCAGAGGCGCGCTTACGTTATAGTTATAAAACTGCAACATTAACACCCCTCCTTCAGAGTGCAGACACTGTACTTCCCATCTCCAGGACTCAGGTCCGGCCTGCCGGTTTTCCTGAATCCCTTCCTAAATGTTACCTTGCTCACACTCCAACAGTACGTCAAGTACTAAAAACCATTTGTCTCTATTCGCTCCTAACACGCTCACTCACGGTTGCTGGAAGTCCAAGCCCCTCGCAGTCAATACGATGACTTTAATCTCTGACATGACAGAGAAGAGCATTGTTGGTGTATTGTTCCAGTCACGGTGTTATACCTTTTTGTTATTTACGAGGAATATGATTATCAAACAAGTAGACAAACTAAAAATAAGTCCCTGGGCACCGAATTGGAGTGCAAGTGGGAACCTTATCAGCTGCTAAAAAGCCTGTTAAACGCACCTATCCAAACTGATGTTATGCCGGAAATGTGGAAGATGGCTAATGTAATTCCAGTCTTAAAATCAGAGGATACGTCAGTTCCATCAGATTATAGCCCAATAAGTTGGACGTCAAAAGTAGACAAATTGTTGCAATCAATTATAAAAGATATAAGCCATTTAAATAAGCATAATTTGATTAATGAGTCTCAACAAAAGGTTAACAGAATTTACTGACCTTTACTAAAGCATTCGAGACAGTGGACCACGATAAGGAGTATCATGTTGCGTTTTCAGATTTCAGCAAGGCTATCGATAGAGAACCACACAAAAGACTTTAAGACAAGTGGCGACTTATGATATAGAAGGAAAAATTCTAACAGAGATCGAGGCATAGCTTACCAATAAATACAAAGAGTTTACATAAATGGGGTGAAAACTAATTAGGGACCAGTCACACGGGGCATTTCACATGGACCAGTTTTAGGCCTACTGTTTTTCATAATTTACATTAATGACCTTCACGAAAGAATAACAAGAGACCTGAGTAAATTCGCTGATGACACAAAAATAGGCCCAATAATTGATTCTGAGGAAAGTACCATTGAACTTCAGGAAGCTTGAAACGAATTAATATCTCTGTTTGAAAAGTGGCAAATTCGGTGCAATGTGGACAACTGTAAAGTTCTAAGCCTTGGTAATAAAAATAATCCTCATAGTTATAAACTAGGTAATATAGAGTTTAATCATACAGAAGATGAAAAAAAATTAAAAGTCATGGTAAGAAGAAATCTGAAGCCAAGACAACAGTGCCTAGGTGTGCGCAATTAGGCTAAGATATTACTTGATTTATATCAAGTAGTATAAGTAACACGAGTCCAAAAGTTATTTTACAACTTTGTGCTTTATTAATAAGGTCTCACTTAAATTATGCAGTTGAGTTTTGGTCTCCATACTACAGAATGGATATAAATGCACTGGAGGACATGCACAGAAGGACGACAAAATTAATTCACAGTATGAGGAATCTCTCATACTAGGATAGATTAAGAGACCTGAACCTTCACTCTCTTGAGAGACGTTGAGTGAAAGGATATATTATTGAGATATTAAAGTGGAAGACAGACTTAAACAAAGGAGATATAAATAAATTACTGATATCAAATTAAGAAAGAACTAGAAATGACAGATTTAAATTAGATAAATTTAGATTTTAGAAAGGATATAGGAAAGTACTGGTTTTCAGTAACTAAGAGGTCTGGTCATAGACCGGGTCGAGGGGGCGTTGACCCCCAGAACACATTCCTGGTATACTCCATGTTTATCATACTTGATAAAAGCGAGACGAAAGCAACCGTGCAGAGAAGCATCACAGGCGGGAAATGGAAAAAAAATGATTTGAGAAGAAGCTATGTATAAATAAGTAAATTTCTTAGTGAAGTACATTGGAGAAAAAATGGAATCGTACAATAAATGATGTAAAAAAAAACAGACGGCAAAGGACGAATTTATATTCAGAAGAAGAGACAGTGACAATAACAGAGGGGAAAATGTGCAGAGAATCAAAAACTAGAAGTATAGATAAATTATAGAAACTAGGAGCATAGATAAATTATAGAAACTAGGAGCATAGATAAATTATAGAAACTAGGAGCATAGATAAATTATAGAAACTAGGAGCATAGATAAATTATAGAAACTAGGAGCATAGATAAATTATAGAAACTAGGAGCATAGATAAATTATAGAAACTAGGAGCATAGATAAATTATAGAAATTAGGAGCATAGATAAATTATAGCAACTAGGAGCATAGATAAATTATAGAAAATGAAAGACATCAGAAAACAAACAAGTGAGGAGAGGAGCCAGCAACAAATGGACTTGAGTGAGAAATGAGGCTCTAATAATATTGGTGAAATTACAGATAAAAAGGACACATGAGCAACTAACGAGACATTAGTTACACAAGTGTCCTTTTTACCTGACAGAAGAGAGACTTATTCAGAATCTGATAATGGCAAAGCACAAAAGCGAAAACCTAAGCCAAATCTTCCGCACATTCACACCAGAAGGAAGATAATCGTAACAGACCAGATAAAAAGACTGATAAAGAAAGGTATAGAGCTCACAAGAAATGGCATAAAAATTTACAAGTCGCTGAGTAATCGCTTCTTGGTGGAAGCAGAGACATCATAACGTTAAGCAGAAAGAGAAACATAAGAGTATTGAACAATAATGTTGGATGAAAAGACTTGCCAAGAAATTCGATGTGTGTAGCTCAAACTTTAATTTACAGACGACTTTTCACTCTACTTAGAGCTAAACATTGCATCGCTAAAAATCTGTTTAGAGAGACACATTGAACTGATAATAACCTACTCGAGCAGAACAGTGATTGGTGATGATCTGTTTAGAGAGAAACACTGATTTGATAATGATCTACTTAAAGAAAACATTTGCTTGATAATGCTCTGGTCAGCTAGAAAGAGTGAAGTGATGAAGTTCCACTCTAAGAAACACTGTATTATGCTCTACTTAGAGCGAAGCAACGATTTAATGAAAGGTCTACTGAGAGCGAAACATTCATTTGATAAAACTCAGAGAAGCTGTGTTTAAATAGATTTTATCACTAGTGTTTGTGGCAACTTAATATATGCACACACTGCTGACAGCACTGCACCTGACGCTGCAGGCTGTACAACACTTATTAAGAGCGGTAAATCTCCAGAACAATGCTAACAATGCCCTTTCAAGATTCGCAATGTAAGCAGGAGCGGTTTTACCCACATCCTTCTACAGGACCTTCAACTGCGGATACAAATGGGAAAATATAACTCGTTTTATATTCTCGATGTGCCTTCCTTGACATTACAAGAGAGCTTCTGAAAACAATCAGAATATTGATTATGACGTTAATCACATAGTAACTATATCCCATATGGTGCATATTAATTGCACCATAACTATGGGGCATAGGGGATAATAGTACGGAGAACTATTTTAACATAAATTCTCAATATTTCAAGGCCTAATGAGCCTACATAGAATTAGGAACGAAAGTTTGAGCCTCACAAGTTATCAGCTGAAAACATTACCTCACATCTGATTGAATATATTCACAATGAAAGAAATTGTATTTTTTCTCACAAATGTTTTTACAAATTAATATTATTGTTATTATAATATCCAAATAGAAGAGATAAATCCGTAAGGGTCATCCAGTTCCTTGGGAAAAGAAAATAACCAGGTTTGATGCAATAAAGGAAAGTGTACTGCCATTTATTTGGATCAAGACGACAACATGAAGGTATTCCAACCTCCCTAATATAGGCAAAATTTTATGTAGAGGAATAAGTATTATGAGTGCTACCTTGGGAGGGAACTAAGAAATAGGGAATATGAGTGCTACCTTGGGAGGGAACTAAGAAATAGGGAATATGAGTGCTACCTTGGGTGGGAACTAAGAAATAGGGAATATGAGTGCTACCTTGGGAGGGAACTAAGAAATAGGGAATATGAGTGCCACCTTGGATGGGAACTAATAGGGAATATGAGTGCTACCTTGGGAGGGAACTAAAAAATAGGGAATATTAGTGCTACCATGAGAGGGAACTAAGAAATAGGGAATATGAGTGCTACCTTGGCAGGGAACTAAGAAATAGGGAATATGAGTGCTACTTTGGGTGGGAACTAAGAAATAGGGAATATGAGTGCTACCTTGGGTGGGAACTAAGAAATAGGGAATATGAGTGCTACCATGGGTGGGAACTAAGAAATAGGGAATATGAGTGCTACCATGGGAGGGAACTAAGAAATAGGGAATATGAGTGCCACCTTGGATGGGAACTAAGAAATAGGGAATATGAGTGCTACCTTGGGAGGGAACTAAAAAATAGGGAATATTAGTGCTACCATGGGAGGGAACTAAGAAATAGGGAATATGAGTGCTACCATGGGTGGGAACTAAGAAATAGGGAATATGAGTGCTACCTTGGGTGGGAACTAAGAAATAGGGAATATGAGTGCTACCTTGGGAGGGAACTAAGAAATAGGGAATATGAGTGCTACCTTGGGAGGGAACTAAGAAATAGGGAATATGAGTACTACCTTGGGTGGGAACTAAGAAATAGGGCATATGAGTGCTACCTTGGGAGGGAATTAAGAAATAGGGAATATGAGTGCTACATTGGGTGGGAACTAAGAAATAGGGAATATGAGTGCTACCTTGGGAGGGAACTAAGAAATAGGGAATATGAGTGCTATCTTGGGAGGGAACTAAGAAATAGGGAATATGAGTGCTACCTTGGGAGGAAACTAATAAATAGGGAACATGAGTGCTACCTTAGGAGGGAACTAAGAAATAGGGAATATGAGTGCTACCTTGGGTGGGAAATAAGAAATAGGGAATATGAGTGCTACCTTGGGTTGGAACTAAGAAATAGGGAATAAGAGTGCTACCTTGGGAGGGAACTAAGAAATAGAGAATATGAGTGCTACAATGGGAGGGAAATAAGAAATAAGGAATGAGAGTGCTACCTTTGGTGGGAACTAAGAAATAGGGAATAAGAGTGCTACCTTGGGTGGGAACTAAGAAATAGGGAATATGAGTGCTACCATGGGAGGGAACTAAGAAATAGGGAATAAGAGTGCTACCTTGGGTGGGAACTAAGAAATAGGGAATGAGTGCTACCATGGGTGGGAACTAAGAAATAGGGAATATGAGTGCTACCATGGGAGGGAACTAAGAAATAGGGAATATGAGTGCTACCATGGGAGGGAACAAAGAAATAGGGAATAAGAGTGCTACCTTGGATGGGAACTAAGAAATAGGGAATACGAGTGCTACCTTGGGAGGGAACTAAAAAATAGGGAATATGAGTGCTTCCATGGGAGGGAACTAAGAAATAAGGAATGTGAGTGCTACCATGGGTGGGAACTAAGAAATAGGGAATATGAGTGCTACCTTGGGTGGGAACTAGGAAATAGGGAATATGAGTGCTTCCTTGGGAGGGAACTAAGAAATAGGGAATATGAGTGCTACCTTGGCAGGGAACTAAGAAATAGGGAATATGAGTACTACCTTGGGAGGGAACTAAGAAATAGGGAATATGAGTGCTATCTTGGGAGGGAACTAAGAAATAGGGAATATGAGTGCTACATTGGGTGGGAACTAAGAAATAGAGAATATGAGTGCTACCTTGGGAGGAAACTGAGAAATAGGGAATATGAGTGCTATCTTCGGAGGGAACTAAGAAATAGGGAATATGAGTGCTACCTTGGGTGGGAACTAAGAAATAGGGAATAAGAGTGCTACCTTGGGAGGGAACTAAGAAATAGGGAATGTGAGTGCTACAATGGGAGGGAAATAAGAAATAAGGAATGAGAGTGCTACCTTGGGTGGGAACTAAGAAATAGGGAATAAGAGTGCTACCTTGGGTGGGAACTAAGAAATAGGGAATATGAGTGCTACCATGGGTGGGAACTAAGAAATAGGGAATATGAGTGCTACCATGGGAGGGAAGTAAGAAATAGGGAATACGAATGCTACCATGGGAGGGAACTAAGAAATAGGGAATACGAGTACTACCATGGGTGGGAACTAATAGGGAATATGAGTGCTACCATGGGAGGGAACTAAGAAATAGGGAATATGAGTGCTACCATGGGTGGGAACTAATAGGGAATATGAGTGCTACCATGGGTGGGAACTAAGAAATAGGGAATATGAGTGTTACCATGAGTGGGAACTAACAAATACGGAATGTGAGTGCTACCATGGGAGGGAACTAAGAAATAGGGAATATGAGTGCTACCTTGGGCGGGAACT
Organism: Cherax quadricarinatus; assembly: GCF_038502225.1. Lineage (NCBI taxonomy): Eukaryota > Metazoa > Arthropoda > Malacostraca > Decapoda > Parastacidae > Cherax > Cherax quadricarinatus. Next base: position 47,616,446 of record NC_091306.1, read on the forward strand.
AAGAAATAGGGAATATGAGTGCTAACTTGGGAGGGAACTAAGAAATAGGGAATATGAGTGCTACCTTGGGAGGGAACTAAGAATTAGGGAATATGAGTGCTACCTTGGGAGGGAACTAAGAAATAGGGAATATGAGTGCTACCTTGGGAGGGAACTAAGAAATAGGGAATATGAGTGCTACCTTGGGTGGGAACTAAGAAATAGGGAATATGAGTGCTACCTTGGGAGGGAACTAAGAAATAGGGAATATGAGTGCTACCTTGAGTGGGAACTAAGAAATAGGGAATATGAGTGCTACCTTGGGAGTGAACTAAGAAATAGGGAATATGAGTGCTACATTGGGTGGGAACTAAGAAATAGGGAATATGAGTGCTACCTTGGGAGGGAACTGAGAAATAAGGAATGAGAGTGCTACCTTGGGTGGGAACTAAGAAATAGGGAATATGAGTGCTACCTTGGGTGGGAACTAAGAAATAGGGAATATGATTGCTACCATGGGAGGGAACTAAGAAATAGGGAATATGAATGCTACCATGGGAGGGAACTAAGATATAGGGAATATGAGTGCTACCATGAGAGGGAACTAAGAAATAGGGAATATGAGTGCTACCATGGGAGGGAACAAAGAAATAGGGAATAAGAGTGCTACCTTGGCTGGGAACTAAGAAATAGGGAATATGAGTGCTACCTTGGGAGGGAACTAAAAAATAGGGAATATGAGTGCTTCCATGGGAGGGAACTAAGAAATAGGGAATATGAGTGCTACCATGGGTGGGAACTAAGAAATAGGGAATGAGTGCTACCTTGGGTGGGAACTAAGAAATAGGGAATATGAGTGCTACCTTGGGAGGGAACTAAGAAATAGGGAATATGAGTGCTACCTTGGCAGGGAACTAAGAAATAGGGAATATGAGTGCTACTTTGGGTGGGAACTAAGAAATAGGGAATATGAGTGCTACCATGAGAGGGAACTAAGAAATACGGAATGTGAGTGCTACCATGGGAGGGAACTAAGAAATAGGGAATATGAGTGCTACCATGGGAAGGAACTAAGAAATAGGGAATATGAGTGCTACCATGGGAGGGAACTAAGAAATAGGGAATAAGAGTGCTACCTTGGGTGGGAACTAAGAAATAGGGAATATGAGAGCTACCATGGGTGGGAACTAAGAAATAGGGAATATGAGTGCTACCATGGGAGGGAACTAAGAAATAGGGAACATGAGTGCTACCATGGGTGGGAACTAAGAAATAGGGAATATGAGTGCTACCTTGGGTGGGAACTAAGAAATAGGGAATATGAGTGCTACCTTGGGAGGGAACTAAGAAATAGGGAATATGAGTGCTACCTTGGGAGGGAACTAAGAAATAGGGAATATGAGTGCTACTTTGGGTGGGAACTAAGAAATAGGGAATATGAGTGCTACCATTAGAGGGAACTAAGAAATACGGAATGTGAGTGCTACCATGGGAGGGAACTAAGAAATAGGGAATATGAGTGCTACCATGGGAAGGAACTAAGAAATAGGGAATATGAGTGCTACCATGGGAGGGAACTAAGAAATAGGGAATAAGAGTGCTACCTTGTGTGGGAACTAAGAAATAGGAAATATGAGTGCTACCATGGGTGGGAACTAAGAAATAGGGAATATGAGTGCTACCATGGGAGGTAACTAAGAAATAGGGAATATGAGTGCTCCCATGGGTGGGAACTAAGAAATAGGGAATATGAGTGCTACCTTGGGTGGGAACTAAGAAATAGGGAATATGAGTGCTACTTTGGGAGGGAACTAAGAAATAGGGAATATGAATGCTACCTTGGGAGGGAACTAAGAAATAGGGAATATGAGTACTACCTTGGGTGGGAACTAAGAAATAGGGAATATGAGTGCTACCTTGGGAGGGAATTAAGAAATAGGGAATATGAGTGCTACATTGGGTGGGAACTAAGAAATAGGGAATATGAGTGCTACCTTGGGAGGGAACTAAGAAATAGGGAATGTGAGTGCTATCTTGGGAGGGAACTAAGAAATAGGGAATGTGAGTGCTACCTTGGGAGGAAACTAATAAATAGGGAATATGAGTGCTACGTAAGGAGGGAACTAAGAAATAGGGAATATGAGTGCTACCTTGGGAGGGAACTAAGAAATAGGGAATATGAGTGCTACCTTGGGTGGGAAATAAGAAATAGGGAATATGAGTACTACCTTGGGTGGGAACTAAGAAATAGGGAATAAGAGTGCTACCTTGGGAGGGAACTAAGAAATAGGGAATATGAGTGCTACAATGGGAGGGAAATAAGAAATAAGGAATGAGAGTGCTACCTTGGGTGGGAACTAAGAAATAGGGAATAAGAGTGCTACCTTGGGTGGGAACTAAGAAATAGGGAATATGAGTGCTACCATGGGTGGGAACTAAGAAATAGGGAATATGAGTGCTACCATGGGAGGGAACTAAGAAATAGGGAATATGAATGCTACCATGGGAGGGAACTAAGAAATAGGGAATACGAGTACTACCATGGGTGGGAACTAATAGGGAATATGAGTGCTACCATGGGAGGGAACTAAGAAATAGGGAATATGAGTGCTACCATGGGAGGGAACTAAGAAATAGGGAATATGAGTGCTACCATGGGTGGGAACTAATAGGGAATATGAGTGCTACCATGGGTGGGAACTAAGAAATAGGGAAAATGAGTGCTACCATGGGTGGGAACTAAGAAATAGGGAATATGAGTGTTACCATGAGAGGGAACTAAGAAATACGGAATGTGAGTGCTACCATGGGAGGGAACTAAGAAATAGGGAATATGAGTGCTATCTTGGGAGGGAACTAAGAAATAGGGAATGTGAGTGCTACCTTGGGAGGAAACTAATAAATAGGGAATATGAGTGCTACGTAAGGAGGGAACTAAGAAATAGGGAATATGAGTGCTACCTTGGGAGGGAACTAAGAAATAGGGAATATGAGTGCTACCTTGGGTGGGAAATAAGAAATAGGGAATATGAGTACTACCTTGGGTGGGAACTAAGAAATAGGGAATAAGAGTGCTACCTTGGGAGGGAACTAAGAAATAGGGAATATGAGTGCTACAATGGGAGGGAAATAAGAAATAAGGAATGAGAGTGCTACCTTGGGTGGGATCTACGAAATAGGGAATGAGTGCTACCTTCGTAGGGAACTAAGAAATAGGGAATGTGAGTGCTACCATGGGTGGGAACTAAGAAATAGGGAATAAGAGTGCTACCTTGGGTGGGAACTAAGAAATAGGGAATATGAGTACTACCATGAGTGGGAACTAAGAAATAGGGAATAAGAGTGCTACCTTGGGTGGGAACTAAGAAGTAGGGAATGTGAGTGCTACCATGGGTGGGAACTAAGAAATAGGGGATATGAGTGCTACTATGGGAGGGAACTAAGAAAGAATGAATATGAGTGCTACCATGGGAGGGAACTAAGAAATAGGGAATGAGTGCTACCATGGGAGGGAACTAAGAAATAGGGAATGTGAGTGCTACCATGGGTGGGAACTAAGAAATAGGGAATATGAGTGCTACCATGGGAGGGAACTAAGAAATAGGGCATATGAGTGCTACCATGGGTGGGAACTAAGAAATAGGGAATGAGTGCTACCATGAGAGGGAACAAAGAAATAGGGAATAAGAGTGCTACCTTGGGTGGGAACTAAGAAATAGGGAATATGAGTGCTACCTTGGGTGGGAACTACGAGATAGGGAATGTGAGTGCTACCTTGGGAGGGAACTAAGAATATGAGTGCTACCTTGGGAGGGAACTAAGAAATAGGGAATATGAGTGCTACCTTGGGAGGGAACTAAGAAATAGGGAATATGAGTGCTACCTTGGGTGGGAACTAAGAAATAGGGAATATGAGTGCTACCTTGGGTGGGAACTAAGAAATAGGGAATATGAGTGCTACCATGGGTGGGAACTAAGAAATAGGGAATATGAGTGCTACCTTTGGTGGTAACTAAGAAATAGGGAATATGAGTACTACCTTGGGTGGGAACTAAGAAACAACGTAATGAAGTTGAAGTCATAAAACAAATCACAACTGAATCCAAATATTCAGTAATATTGACTTGATCTCATGTTTTATTGATATTATTCCTTCATTATGATAGTGATGTCACTGTATTTTCACTTTGATAGTGATGTCACGGTACCTTCACTGTGATAATGATGTCATTGTACCTTCACTGTGATAGTTATGCCACTGTACCTTCACTGTGGTAGTGATGTCACTGTACCTTCACTCTGGTAGTGATGTCACTGCCCCTTCACTGTGATAGTGATGTCACTATACCTTCACTGTGATAGTGATGTACTTTCACTGTGATAGTGATGTCACTGTACGTTCAATGTGATAGTGGTGTCAGTAATTGTACCTACAGTGTGAGTGACGTCACTGACTGTACCATCAATGTAAGGGTGACGTCACTGAATTTTCACTGTGATGGCTATTTAACTCATTGTACCATCAGTGTGAGAGTGATGTCACTCATTGTACCTTCAGTGTGATGGGTGACGCCACTATACCTTCATTGTTGTAGTGATGTCATTGTACCTTCACTGTGATAGTGATGTCACTGTACATTCATTGTGAGAGTGATGTCATTGCACCTACACTGTGATAGTGATGTCACTCATTCTACCATCTGTGTCATAGTGGTGTCACTCATTGTACCATCAGTATGAGAGTGATGTCTCTCATTGTACCATCAGTGTGAGAGCGATGTCACTGTACCTTCAGTGTGAGTGACGTCGCTGACTGTACCATCATTGTGAGGGTGACGTCAGTGTATCTTCACTGCAATAACTATGTAACTCATTGTACTATCAGTATGATAGTTATTTCACTCGTATCCTCAGTATGAGAGTGATGTCATTGTACCAACAATATAAAGGCGACGTCACTCAGTGTGATAGTGATGTCACTCATTGTAACTTCACTGTGATATTGATGTTACTCCTTCTAGTTTCAGTGTGATAGGGATGTCACTCATTATATCATCAGTGTGATAGTGAAGTCATCCACCAGGGAAAAACAAAGTACTTTTTCCACAGTCTCAGCCAGATTTTGATTTGACCAAAAAAAACTTCATGAGATCATGAACCAAACTAGGTAATCTGTTCTGTTGTTTATCATTACTTGAGAATGTTCATCATTGGTGTTTGTTTCATATACTCTTGTGAAAATGATCCCGAGGAGGTGCCAGGAAAGTGAGAAACAATTAACTAAGCAAAATCGAATGAAAGCTAAGCTCGCCAAAACATCGGCGACAAAGTTTTTCTCAAAGATGTTTCACACATTCATGCGAGAGATGAATCACTTCCCACATCATTAAGTAATGATTCCTCTCTTCTGCTGCGGCTGCAGAAGATAAACATACAAACATGGAGCTTGAATTCCGGGTAACTGAACTTGTTGATGCTGATGAGATGAGATGGAGGCAACACTTCTAGACGTACTGCCATCCATATTCATGTTTCCAGAGGAGCAAGGAGACGATCTTAGAAAGTGTGTCCAGGAAAAAATCAAGGAAGTATTTCGCTGTTCCTGGATACCTCAAGATTCCTCACCTTGCTAACATCTCAAGCGGCCTCTCGATGCTCGATACCTCAACCAAGATTGGTGGCAAGGTGGAACGCTGGTGCACATGATCAATATTTACCCGGGATCATAATCTCCTGTGCCAGACCCTTTGTTATTGATATTCACCATTCAAAAACACGCTGTTCTTTATCACCTAACCTAACCTTATGCAAACTAGCACACTCTACCTTTATCTATCTTAACCTAACCATAACCAAAAGTTTTAGAAATGTTTGTTAAAAGTGTTTTTTCTTTTTAATATTAGTTTCTATATGGGGATACATAACCGTGAATCAAATTACCGGAGAGTAAATTACTGGAAGTCGAATCACCGGTCACCGTTTTGCATCTGTGTATCCTGTTGTTTGTTCTGACATTCCTTTTCCTCAGAATAGGTATCATTACCAGTTAGCTTCTCCCATCTGCTCCATGAATGAGAATCTCCAGCGTTGAGATATGGTGAAATCAATGAAACCTTCGAAGGGAAAAATTTGCTTTTTATGTTCTAGTTTATATTCTTGGTTTTAAATCGCTGAAGAACTTCGTCCCAGAACGAAGGCATTATCTCACTTTCGAGATTGTTTCTGGTATTTCCAGGCCTCTTGATTCCAAGAAATATTTTGGCTTCCGTTGTGTGTCATCTCTGAGTTTTTCTAGCGTGCGTTCTTCGCGGCTTCGTAACCAGAGCGGAGCGTTCTCGTGGCGTAGGCCTATACATGCGCGTACAATCTCGTGACACGGAGTCGTTTAAGAACTGGAGCATTCAACAAGCCACTGAGCACTATCCATCGGTTGTTTACTGCAAGAAACAGACACGCAGCTTCTGCACACGAAGTCGAAAAAGGTAATGGCAGCAGGGCAGAAATCCGTTGCTGTTTTTTTTCCCGATGACCTGTAATATAACTCCTGGCAACACTATCCTGCAGCACAAACACTTTCGAAATAAAAACTAGCCATTCTTTACTAATTCTAGGTCACTGAATACAGAAATTGCAAATTAACATTATAAAGATAGGATCTTTGAGATGGGAAGTGAGGAGGATAAAGAAACACATATATATCTATGTAACTGATTAAACCACATATGCACTTTTCTTTATCCACAGTGCGTAATTGTTTAAAAAATACATACAGTTTCCTTTTGATAGTCGATGGTTATTATGGTCATATCCGTTTTCAGCCCAAAAACCAAAAACGAAATACCTTTTTTCCCCGGAAGCTCAAAATTGGTCAGAATTGGCAGACCATTGTAATTGGACTATCAGTATTTGATTCTCGGTCAGTTTCACTTCCGGAAATTTCACTCCCTGTATAAAACCAACATTAAAAACAATATTTATTTAAAACCTTTTTGATAAAAAATCTTAAAACATGTGGTTTATGGTTAGGTTAGATTAAACTAGATTAGGCTAAGTTAACTTTGGTGAGGTTCGTTTGCCTAGGCATTGTTAAGTTAGGGTAGGTTAGAGTAGGCCATATAGATTAGGATAACTTAGGTTTTTATTAGACTAGGCTAGGTTAGGCTAGATTAGGATAGATTAGGGTAGATAATGTCTGAATAGGACAGGTTCCATTTAATTAATTTAGCTTAGTCATTTTAGGATACGTTAGATTATGGTAAGCTAGTCCTGGTTAGATTAAGTTATGTTAGAGTATGTTAGACTATGCAAAGTTAGATTTCAAAAGTACTTACAGTAATTTTTTTTTTAATTTTTATCTACTTAAATGAAAACATTTTACTGGAAGTCAAATTACTAGGAGTCAAATTACTAGGAGTCAAATTACTGGAAGTCAAATTACTGGAAGTCAAATTACTGGAAGTCAAATTACTGGAAGTCAAATTACTGGAAGTCAAATTACTGGAAGTCAAATTACTGGAAGTCAAATTACTGGAAGTCAAATTACTGGAAGTCAAATTACTGGAAGTCAAATTACTGGAAGTCAAATTACTGGAAGTCAAATTACTGGAAGTCAAATTACTGGAAGTCAAATTACTGGAAGTCAAATTACTGGAAGTCAAATTACTGGAAGTCAAATTACTGGAAGTCAAATTACTGGAAGTCAAATTACTAGGAGTCAAATTATAGGGAGATAAATTATAAGGGGTCAAATTCTAGGGAGTCAAATTCTAGGAAGTCAGATTATAGTGAGTCAGATTATAGTGAGTCAGATTATAGTGAGTCAGATTATAGTGAGTCAGATTATAGTGAGTCAGATTATGGTGAGTCAGATTATAGCGAGTCAAATGCTAGGGAGTCAAATGCTAGAGAGTCGAATTGTAGGTAGTCGAATTGTAAGGAGTCGAATTGTAGGGAGTCGAATTGTAGGGAGTCGAATTGTAGGGAGTCGAATTGTAGGGAGTCGAATTGTAGGGAGTCGAATTGTAGGGAGTCGAATTGTAGGTAGTCGAATTGTAAGGAGTCGAATTGTAGGGAGTCGAATTGTAGGGAGTCGAATTGTAGGGAGTCGAATTGTAGGGAGTCGAATTGTAGGGAGTCGAATTGTAGGGAGTCGAATTGTAGGGAGTCGAATTGTAGGGAGTCGAATTGTAGGGAGTCGAATTGTAGGGAGTCGAATTGTAGGGAGTCGAATTGTAGGGAGTCGAATTGTAGGGAGTCGAATTGTAGGGATTCAAATTGTAGGGAGTCGAACTGCAGTGAGTCGAACTGCAGTGAGTCGAACTGCAGTGAGTCGAACTGCAGCGAGTCGAACTGCAGTGAGTCGAACTGCAGTGAGTCGAACTGTAGGGAGGGATATTGTAGGGAGGGAAATTGTAGTGAGAGAAATTACCTAAAATCATGGAAAAACACGTTCCCGGAACACCTGCCAACAACGTCATTCAAACGCCCGCAAATTCCTTTCTTGTTGATTCAGTTTTTCCTTTCTTTACTGCGTATTTAGATAAAGTGGAACGTTAGGCTTCCTGCGGTGGTTCACAACACTAACGGACGTAAACACTTACATTTTCGGCAGTGCGCTAAACGGAAACCTATACAGAAGTTGCTGAGCCTGATCTTTCCTGTAAACTAAATTTTCTGGGTGTTTCGCGACTAAAGACGGCAATTGAGCCACCACCAATATAATTTATTTGTGTCCATGTACTGTGTAGTCAAAGGAAATGTCTCTCTTTGTAATTCGATTTTCAATATCGTCAAAAAGTTTCTAATCTTCCTTTCACTGATGATCACAAAAACGAAGTCATTCAGTGTCCTTAAGGATGCAAAACACCGTCTGTCTTCAACTGCAGGACAACAAATGTTAAATTACTTATTTCTCAGCACTAAACACTGAATGCTGGGTTCTCTGCCCATGAAAATTATATCTGAATTTGCGTCATTGAAAGCTGGGAAAAATTTCAGTTGTTCTTTCTACGGTTTGTGCTGGCTATGTGCATCTCCGTGTGTACATCCTTAAGTTAGCGTGAAGGAATGTACATCCTCCACGTTGCGTGGGGGAAATGTACATCCCAACGTCGTGAAGAAGGATGTTTGTACACTCGGTGTTATTTTTCATATTCCATGTCAGTGCTTGTTTTTTCTCTTACATATTATTTCCATGTTATTCCAAGTAATTAGTTAAATTTAGGAGTTTGCTTTATTTATTTAGACGTCAGAAGGTTCGTGATTTTGTTTCAGTTAAATACGTTTTATATGTGTGGGTAATTACTTAGAGGAGATAAAATATATTTCATTAATATTAGCGTCTTCAACTCTAAATATTAAAGTAGAAAGACGAGGTGATACTCTACTAGACGTCAGATAACCTGTCATCCATGTATTGAAGCCTTGTTGACACAAGCCCGTCAAAATTACTTGCTGCTTGGTACTCACTGAGTGCCGGTTGAGGGAGGGTCGGTCATGTCTTGTGGAGCAGGTTGAGGGTGTGAGGAGCAGCTCTCTGGTCATAGGTTGAGGGAATGCGGGTAAAGAATGAGGGAATGTGGGTGCATGTTGAGAAAGCATGGAAGCTGGTTCATGGAGTGTGGGTACAGGCTGAGTGAGTGTGGGTACAGGTTGAGTGAGTGGGGTTGCAGGGGTGTCGTAGCAGGTAGACGGATTGCAGATGTAGGTTTAGGGAATGTTGGTGCAGGTTGAAGTCTTGGTGCAGATTGAGGGAGTGTAGGTGCAGGTTGAGGGATTGTTGGTGCAGGTTGAGGGAGTGTAGGTGCAGGTTGAGGGAGTGTAGATGCAAGTTGAGATATTGTTGATGCAGGTTGAAGGAGTATAGGTACAGGTTGAGGGAGTGTTGGTGTAGGTTGTGGGAGTGTAGGTGCTGGTTAAAGGATTGTTGGTGCAGGTTGAGGGAAGGCAGGTGCAGGTTGAATGTAGGTGCAGGTTGAATGTAGGTGCAGGTTGAGTGTAAGTGCAGATTGAGCGTAGGTGAAGGTTGAGAGTAGGTAGAGGTTGAACGTAGGTTGAGTGTAGGCGCAGGTTGAGTATAGGTGCAAGTGTAATTCTCGTGTTTTGAGTAGATGGTAGCTGGCGAGTAGGCAGTCCACGTTGCCAGTGTTAGCCGTGAAGACTAGTAGCGTTCAGGAGACAAACACATGTAGAGCAGAGCGTAGCTTATTGGCTCTGGGATCCACCAGGTAGACGCGAGAAGCATAGTCCGGAGCCAAGATCCAGGTGTCCCCTGGCCTGGTAAGCAACACTCTCGCCTCACACGCTCTGTCCGTGATTCGATCCCCTGCAAGGGTGGAAACATAGGGCTTGTTTCCTTACAGCTGCTGTCCCGTTCACTTAATACGAAGTAGGTACCTGAGTGTTAGTCGACTTGTGTTGATCGCATCATCGGGAACACGATTTAAGGACCACAGTGGAAATAAGACAGCCCTCAATGACGCACTAGTTTCTTGGGTTATCTTGGATGACTAACCCTTTGGGGTTAAAAATCCAAACAAAATCTTTGTCTCTGTAGGCCTCTGGGCAAAGAGTGAGGCCGAGGGCTGGCCACTAGGGCAGACCTAGGTACCAGGCCCCTGCCGGGCGCTTTCGAAAACAGGGCGTAGGCTAGTAATTCCTACTACCGACTAGGTAAAACTGGTCAATTAGTAAGAACTCGTTTAAAATTAAGTCCTATCTAAAATTTTCTCTTATACGTTTAAAGATATATATTTTTCATTTATGTTAATGTAAAAATTAATAATTTTGTACCAACAGAACCTTAGAAAACTTACCCAAGCTTATTATAACAAGCGCAATTTAATTTAGCCTAATCCAGAAAAATATATTTTAGAAAGGTTTACAATAATTTAATAATAAACAAACACAATGAATATATTGTTTTTGTTAGATTCAGAATGATTTTTCGAAATTATTGCATACACAAATTTTCGCTTGCCTTATTCGGCAAGAAGAGAGTTGCTATTTAAACCAAAATCGCAAGTTTTACCAATTCTGCACGACATATATACAAAGAATGATGAAATCTACCAAGAGAACTGTCAGGAAGTCTACTGGATATGCTAGTGAACACCTAATAGGTGAGTAGAAATATTTGTTTATTTTATGTATTAAATGGGTACTTGGGTGTTAGTCGACTGGTGTGGGTCGCATCCTGGGACAAAACTGAACTAATTTGCCCGAAATGCTCTGCATAACAAGCGGCTTTCTATACAGTAGTATGTCACTGGTGCCAGCTAGGCCTGTATACACAACCCGCACATAAAAGAGAGAAGCTTACGACGACGTTTCGTCAATGGTCCAAGTCGGACCGAAACGTCGTCGTAAGCTTCTCTCTTTTATGTGCGGGTTATTTGTGTATCGTTCCAGTCACGGTATTGTGCCTTTTTTTGTTATTTAGGCCTGTATACCTTGTACATGCACTTGAAGAAATAAAGATATTATTATTATTATTATTATTATTATTATTATTATTATTATTATTATTATTATTATTATTATTAAGGTGACTGATATGTTTGATGTTTACTTAGTAGCTTCCAGAGTAAGAGAACAAGGGGGAATAATAGGAGTGAGGTGAAAGTGAGTAAATTTAAGAAAAATGTTGTAAGTGAGATGTATGAGCAATTGTTGGTGGAAAGCCAAGCATGAGTGTGCAGCAGAGGTTTGTGGTTACAGGAGAAGAAGAGAAGAGATGATTAATGATTAGAATGATGAGTTTAAAACATTGATAAAGAAAGAAAACCAACAGGTGCAGAGCGATTGATGAAAGTTGACTTAATAATGAGCAATAGTCAAAACAGAATTAATGATATTTCAATTATGTCTATAAATTCTGAAAAAAAAAAAAAACACGAGTCTGATAGTTGAAGGAATCATCGATACTATTGCTTCCAACCATAACAAAAGAAAAACCACAATGTTATAACTTTTCAGTCTTAGTCTTAAATTAGACAGTAAAATAATATTCCTGGTCGTTATTATTGCATCAATAAGGCCAAGGTGAACATTATTACATTGATGGCTTACATACTGATTTTATTTTCTACAATTATTGTTCTTATTCTATGATATGAGCATGTGTTTTGTATTCTTATGGGAAGAGTGAATAAAACCATTTTCAGGAAACCTCAGTAATTTTTACTAATCTGTTACATGTATTCTAATTATAAAATGTGACCTTGTTGTGCAAGGTAGCTTCAGGACACGTCCCTGAGCTTCCCTTGCTAACCAGTTCACCAGCACAAGGTACCTTCAAGACACGTCCCTGAGTTTCCCTTATTAACCAGTTCACCAGTACAAGGTAGCTTCAGGACACGTCCCTGAGCTTCCCTTATTAACCAGTTCACCAGCACAAGGTAGCTTCAGGACACGTCCCTGAGCTTCCCTTGTTAACCAGTTCACCAGCACAAGGTAGCTTCAGGACACGTCCCTGAGCTTCCCTTGTTAACCAGTTCACCAGCACAAGGTAGCTTCAGGACACGTCCCTGAGCTTCCCTTATTAACCAGTTCACCAGCACAAGGTAGCTTCAGGACACGTCCCTGAGCTTCCCTTGTTAACCAGTTCACCAGCACAAGGTAGCTTCAGGACACATCCCTGAGCTTCCCTTGATAACCAGTTCACCAGCACAACGTAGCTTCAGGACACGTCCCTGAGCTTCCCTTGCTAACCAGTTCACCAGCACAAGGTACCTTCAAGACACGTCCCTGAGCTTCCCTTATTAACCAGTTCACCAGTACAAGGTAGCTTCAGGACACGTCCCTGAGCTTCTCTTATTAACCAGTTCACCAGCACAAGGTAGCTTCAGGACACGTCCCTGAGCTTCCCTTGTTAACCAGTTCACCAGCACAAGGTAGCTTCAGGACACGTCCCTGAGCTTCCCTTATTAACCAGTTCACCAGCACAAGGTAGCTTCAGGACACATCCCTGAGCTTCCCTTGTTAACCAGTTCACCAGCACAAGGTAGCTTCAGGACACATCCCTGAGCTTCCCTTGATAACCAGTTCACCAGCACAAGGTAGCTTCAGGACACGTCCCTGAGCTTCCCTTGTTAACCAGTTCACCAGCACAAGGTAGCTTCAGGGCACGTCCCTGAGCTTCCCTTGTTAACCAGTTCACCAGCACAAGGTAGCTTCAGGGCACGTCCCTGAGCTTCCCTTGTTAACCAGTTCACCAGCACAAGGTAGCTTCAGGACACATCCCTGAGCTTCCCTTGTTAACCAGTTCACCAGCACAAGGTAGCTTCAGGACACGTCCCTGAGCTTCCCTTGTTAACCAGTTCACCAGCACAAGGTAGCTTCAGGACACATCCCTGAGCTTCCCTTGTTAACCAGTTCACCAGCACAAGGTAGCTTCAGGACACGTCCCTGAGCTTCCCTTGTTAACCAGTTCACCAGCACAAGGTAGCTTCAGGACACGTCCCTGAGCTTCCCTTGTTAACCAGTTCACCAGAGTCTGTGGAGACAAAGAAGTTTGTCCTTGGAGGCAAAGAGGGGAATGTATAAAGTTTACCAACTTTCTTATATGGATGTGAAGCATGGGTGATGAATGTTGCAGCGAGGAGAAGGCTGGAGGCAGAGGAGATGTCATGTCTGAGGGCAATGTGTGGTGTGAATATAATGCAGAGAATTCGTAGTTTGGAAGTTAGGAGGAGGTGCGGGATTACCAAAACTGTTGTCCAGAGGGCGGAGGAAGGGTTGTTGAGGTGGTTCGGACATGTAGAGAGAATGTAGCCAAACAGAATGACTTCAAGAGTGTATCAGTCTGTAGTGGAAGGAAGGCGGGGTAGGGGTCGGCTTAGGAAAGGTTGGAGGGAGGGGGTAAAGGAGGTTTTGTGTGCGAGGGGCTTGGACTTCCAGCAGGCATGCGTGAGCGTGTTTGATAGGAGTGAATGGAGACAAATGGTTTTTAATACTTGACGTGCTGTTGGAGTGTGAGCAAAGTAACATTTATGAAGGGATTCAGGGAAACCGGCAGGCCGGACTTGAGTCCTGGAGATGGGAAGTACAGTGCCTGCACTCTGAAGGAGGGGTGTTAATGTTGCAGTTTAAAAACTGTAGTGTAAAGCACCCTTCTGGCAAGACAGTGATGGAGTGAATGATGGTGAAAGTTTTTCTTTTTCGGGCCACCCTGCCTTGGCGGGAATCGGCCGGTGTGATAATAAAATAAAAATATATATATATATATATATATATATATATATATATATATATATATATATATATATATATATATATATATATTCAACAAGTCGGCCGTCACCGAGGCAGGTTGACCCAAAAAAGAAAGAAAATCCCCAAAAAGAAAATACTTTCATCATTCAACCCTTTCACCACACTCACACATTATCACTGTTTTTGCAGAGGTGCTCAGAATGCAACAGTTTAGAAGCATATACGTATAAAGATACACAACATATTTCTCCAAACTGCCAATATCCCAAACCCCTCCTTTAAAGTGCAGGCATTGTACTTCCCATTTCCAGGACTCAAGTCCGACTATATGAAAATAACCGGTTTCCCTGAATCCCTTCACTAAATATTACCCTGATCACACTCCAACAGATCGTCAGGTCCCAAGTACCATTCGTCTCCATTCACTCCTATCTAACACGCTCACGCACGCTTGCTGGAAGTCCAAGCCCCTCGCCCACAAAACCTCCTTTACCCCCCTCTCTCCAACCCTTTCGAGGACGACCCCTACCTCGCCTTCCTTCCCCTATAGATTTATATGCTTTCCATGTCATTCTACTTTGATCCATTCTCTCTAAATGACCAAACCACCTCAACAACCCCTCTTCTGCCCTCTGACTAATACTTTTATTAACTCCACACCTTTTCCTAACTTCCACACTCCGAATTTTCTGCATAATATTTACACCACACATTGCCCTTAGACAGGACATCTCCACTGCCTCCAACCGTCTCCTCGCTGCTGCATTTACCACCCAAGCTTCACACCCATATAAGAGTGTTGGTGCTACTATACTTTCATACATTTCCTTCTTTGCTTCCATAGCTAACATTTTTTGACTCCACATATACCTCAACGCACCACTCACCTTTTTTCCTTCATCAATTCTATGATTAACCTCATCCTTCATAAATCCAACTGCTGACACGTCAACTCCCAA
>NC_091306.1:47636597-47696597 GCF_038502225.1 Cherax quadricarinatus
TTTGCATTAACATAAACAAAAAAAAATATATCTTTAAACGTATATGAGAAATTTGTAGAAAGTACTTAACTTTAAATGAGTTCTTGCTAATTGACCAGTTTTACATACTCGGCACGATGTATACATACGTACATATATATATATATATATATATATATATATATATATATATATATATATATATATATATATATATATATATTATATTAGTCCATCTACATGCTCTTTGATTTCTCTCGTCTGTGCTGGATAACTCATGGTCTGAGAAACGATTCTTTAATTATTGTCTTAATAACGCACATGTTTCATTCACGCGTGTTTGACGATGTTAATCATTACTTGTAACCTCAGTTGTTTGACACAGCTGGAACATGGACATATTAAACAGAAAATATCTTTACCTCCTCAAATCTCACTGCCTAAGAGACAGACAAAGGGAAAATAATGGAAATAAATTTTATAACAAAGAATCAATAATATTGTGACAATGATTTTCGGAAAGGTTTTGTCCAGAGTTTGATCACCATCACTGTTAAAGCTACATATCCTATTCTTCCACACCGTTACTTAGCTGTCCTTGATACGCTGACCATGGATGACAAGGCCGACAAAGTGGAAGGAGTGGTAATTCGTAACACCACTGACTACAACTGTAAGATGAAGACTTGTTGCGTGATTACGTATGCCAGCATCTCTGTAACTAATTTAAACCTGAGACACACTCAACAGAGTGGAAACCTTCTTTATTTATTCCCCTACAACCCGAAGCCTTCCCGCATGTATAGCAATAGGCAAAACCTACAAACCAGGAGTTCTTCTCAGACCTATTTACTCGAATAATGGTTGCACGCCACAGGGGTCGTCAGGAATTTTGGCTAAATGTCTGTTTAAACTCTCGTATGTAGAATCAGTCTTGCCCACGTAAAACAGTGTGGTGATATTATGGACAATTTAAGGACGTCAGCTTGAAGAATAAGAAGCCCACCAGTTCCTACGTTACCTTTCCATTTTACTTGGGTCCCCACTACATAACATTTCTCTTTATGCCATAAAGTTATTGGTTACACTGGTCTCTCTCTCTTCTGGCCAGGGACATCATTGACATGCTCAGTTTATATATCGATTTCAACTGTTACTGTTTCGGTAAATCTTTTTACACTCAGTCCAAGGGAATGACCATGCGTCACTACTGATACAGCCATGACTAACTTGTGTACAGAGCACCTGAAAGAGAAGAAACCTTAGCCGTACATCCCCAGAGAGGTAATATAGATTTGTCATGAGAATTATGTCATGGTAAATATGTCCAGACTTCTCGACGCCACTGTACTTCTCAATTTCATGAACTCTGTGGAACCCTCTGTCAAATTCACCAAGGAGGAGCAACAGAATACTTGTCTACCCTATCATGGTGTTATGCTATGAAGGAATGACTGAAAATTAAATTGTAGAGTCTACGGAAAACCCAAGAAAACCGATCTACTACACTACTTATTGCACCATAGCGCGTGTACTAAACAAGGAATCATCAAATCAATGCATAAGAGGTCATAAATACGCTTGTATAAGGGATGGTGCAACAACACTTGCACTGTGCACCACAACACCAACAACGCTCGTGAGGTTTAGGAATGCCAAGCTTGTTATCAAGAAATTAGATCTGCGTTGTATACGATGTATAGAATCTGCTCATCGTTTTACCAAGATCGTCACTCATAACAGGCAGTTTAACTACCTTGGTAATATTTGCCAAACACATCACCTAACTCTGCCCTCCATCCCGAGCAGCACTTGGATTGATGAAACCCCTGGTGGGCAATACGTCTACTTAATAATTTCCCTAATACTGCATTTGTCTTACATATTTGTTAGTGTTAATCACCATTTGTTACCTAGGTGAATACCGGTGAATTACAGACGAAAGATTAAACTAGTTCCGCGTCGGTTTACGCAGACTAACGCGGAGTATACCAGTGAAAAATCAAAGTGTTTCAACAAGTGATATAAATTTGCAAATAAAAAGCATTTAGTGAACTAGAGCAGTTGGTATTAATGGATAACTTTCCGGATAATGTAACTCCAACGCTTCAGTTATTTTTCGAGGATCATGACGTTGTGCCTCGAGCTGGGAGGTTGACTGACAGATTCGAAGTAAACAGTTAACTGGGTGAGAGAATAAACATTTTTCTCACGATACTCTGGAGGTGAAAGTGATTTTTGGAGAAAATACTTTTCTGGTGTGTTTAATGTCAGGAGTAAACAACAACTGTCACATTCCTATAGTGAACGACAACACATTATGAACAAAGCTTATTTGAACATTTGGAATTTATAGACCAATGAAAGTATATTAAAAAACAGTAAGATTTAAATTAACTTTTCTTTATTAAAACATATATCATGTATAAATTGACTAAGAGGAGAAAATATAATAAAGAGCAAAGTAATTATTTTTGATTGACATCAGTAATGGAATATATGTAGGCAGTATGCAGTTAGTAAGTGATTGTAGTCTTCAGTAATCCAATAACGGCATATATGAAACACAATGTTTGTATAATTAATATATAAATTATATATACACTGTTTTAAAGTATAGAACAGTCGCCCTAATCATAGGGCAAAAAACTGCAACTCAGTTAAAAAATAAAATAGTGCCTATTAAGAAATCATATCTAGCAACAATTTTTATGCATATAATGAATCTGTTTTTTTTCCTCTCAGATATCTAATATGCATTATTGTGAAATTAACAGTTCAACAAGCCGTCCATAACCATTGAAACGTAAGTCGGTAGCCTATATTGACAGCCATATCAGAAAATATAAAATACAGCATTGTGATACTAAATTCCCTCTAGATTATCATTGCTAGGTATGCATGCTTCAGATTTGCAGTGTCATAAGAGCTGTGACAACTCTGTACTACAGAGCACAACGAGGTTCTCTTAATGCAACACAGAGTGAGTCCTTACTACCAGCTGAAGCAATTGCAGTAGCAGAATTAGCATCCTACAGTGAGGAATCAGGGACAATTGAAAGCGTTTTTCTAGCGTTAAACTGACACGTAGGTTCCTCCGTCTTGTACTAACATGTTTATTTTTCCACTATAATCTACTTTGTCCATAATTGCTCTGTCTGTTTCATAAGGTGAAGTCCAGGATCTTTTCTTAATTCTTGGTATAACTTAACAAATCTTTGATGACAATTGTGTTGGTGAGGTCTGAGCTTTACTCAGACCTAAGTTATACCATGAATTAAAGAAAGATCTTAGACTTCACCTTACGAAACATACAAAGCAAATGCGATAATAATTATAGGCAAGGTAGATTATAGTGGAACAAACATGTCATTAGAAGACGGGGGAACTTACGTGCCCCTTTAAGTTTGCTGATTTAACAAATCTCTACACCGATCGACTTCACCAACTTGGAGTGAATATATTATATAAATTGAACTCTTCAAGACCGAAAGAATGAATGTTTAAAATGGTACTGTGCTGCTCGCTTATGTCAGTGATAATGGTGCAACTCTTAAGCATGCTCGAGATATCAAGGCTAACTCAGACGCACTGGAGCTGGAAAAGGCTGGAGAATCAAGAGCGATTTTTAGATTTCTTTGTGGAAAACTGTCAGAAATTTTTTTTTGCCTGAAATAGTACCGGTTCATCTGGAATCAGTCAATGCATTAAGTAATAAGCAGTAGTACAGCTTATGTCATATCTCAGTTATTGATCTTCAATAGTCTGAAGCACACTTATTTACAGTCTAGTGAACTCTTATCCAGTATCCACTGAAATACGCCAATACGATCTAAATGGCATTCATGAGTCATACAGCAACACGGAAAAAGAGATTTAGATAGTAAATTTACAGTCTTGGGTTTCAGTGTTTGCTTCTATTTACAATAGACCAGGCAAACAACGCCTTGCAGCTTTGTGTTGATAAAGGTCTCATTTGCCAACTTCAAATAAAGTGGATTGTGTTTCCAACTGCAGTAGTTGATAATCTGAGTCGCAGTCATTTCGTTATAACAGAAAAAGACTTTCTGCTGACTTGGGTTACAAGGTGTTGTGCATGTGTCTTAATTTCATCCTGTCGGTATTATATACAATTCTTGTACTACTACTACTACTACTACTACTACTACTACCACCTCTTCCTGCCTATATATAGTCGTCCTGCTCCACCTCTGTTAGTGTGACTTTGTCAATGGTCCAAGTCGGACCGAAACGTCGTCGTAAGCTTCTCTCTTTTATGTGCGGGTTATTTGTGTATACTAAAGATGTCTGAATATCAAGTTAAATCTTCCTGAGGCTTGTAGGGAAATTTTCAACTAATCTGCTGAGGTGCAAAGAATCTTACAGAGGACTGTACAAATACTATATATTTAAACACATATTAAAAACATTATGGTAAATAAGTGTAACACTTTAAACTGTGTGTTTTGTATTGTCAGAGGACCAATATACTGAATTATGATAAATGTAAATTTATTTATCGTCATTGTGTTTAGTGATTGGTTAACAATATTACTGAGTTCATCGCCAGTTCCAAAACACTCAGAAAATGATACACTGTCTCTGAGTTATATTTGATAGTGCAAGTTGATTAAGATTTGTTTATTCGACAGTCAGTTTTATAAAGTTCCATGCAACACTGTTTTAAATAATTTTGCAATACTCACCTATGAACAAGTACATTTACTCGTATGTTGAAGGGAAAACATATCTGTAATCGTGGTATCTGCTTATTTAATCATTATGTGCAAATACCTGGCGAAATACGAAAAAAACGTGATTATGCAAAATTAATACCCTAGCAACACGAGATGTTTTATTTCATGTGTAGTTTACAGTCTTTGCAAACATTATTATAATTATTATAATTATTGCCAATTAAGAAAAAATATTTTTAAAGTAATTTATGTATAATATTTTTTTTGAAGGAAACAAATATCTTTTATTCTACTCGGCAAAGCAATATAAATTTGAATTTTGCATAACTCCTAGTGTATAAAACATGGGTTTAGAAGTGATTAATTTTAATTATTTAAATATAATTTCTTTGTTTTACAAATAATACAGAAAAAGAACTATGAGCAAAATTTTCAACTGGCTAATGAAGAAAGTACTCGCCATTTAATTCTGTTTATAAAACACTGTAATCAAAATAATTGCCCACTTAGTTTAAGAATTCCACTCGTTAACCTTGATATTTTTCTTGGCACATATCAGTAAATGAAAGCGGAAGCCTTAAGGTGTTCATGTGCGAAATTTCGTGTTTTTTTTTTTTTCCACAAAGTGGAAGATTAGGCCTTACATGTTTGTGTACAAAAAAAAATCATGTGGCTACACTGTCTCATACTTCAAAAAATCATTTCGTAAGAGTGGTAAACCCTGGAACACATGGAAATGACGAAGCGAACACCTATTGGTTTTATGAACACTAATATGCAAATAACTCGCACATAGGAGACAAACTTATGACGACGTTTCGGTCCGGCTAATTAATGGTCCAAGTCGGACCGAAAAGTCGTCATTAGAGCCAGTCTTCTATGTGCCGAATATTTGTTTGAGTCATGGTATTGTGCCTTTTTATTACTGAATTTTACCCGATAACTGTTGTAACACAGGTTATTTCCAATTGAGATTCTGGTGAGAATGTTAATCTTTCCTTAAAGAAGACCGGCTACGGGTGGGACCTACTGTGAAATGGGTGGCATCTGGCTTGGCCTACATTCCGGCTTACCAGATACTCCTATCGTCGTGTCTGATGGAGTGACGGTCATGGAGTAGCAACAACAGTACGACGTCTTCTAGGCTAAGATAATATAAGATAAGATTTCGTTCGGATTTTTAACCCCGGAGGGTTAGCCACCCAGGATAACCCAAGAAAGTCAGTGCGTCATCGAGGACTGTCTAACTTATTTCCATTGGGGTCCTTAATCTTGTCCCCCAGGATGCGACCCACACCAGTCTACTAACACCCAGGTACCTATTTGCTGCTAGGTGAACAGGACAACAGGTGTAAGGAAACGTGTCGAAATGTTTCCACCCGCCGGGAATCGAACCCGGGCCCTCCGTGTGTGAAGCGGGAGCTTTAGCCACCAGGCCACCGGGCCACATAGTTAGAATGTATCTCAGGCTGATGTACTTAATTTACCTTCATGCTTCTTCGCTAAAATTTTAATTCTGATGAAGGACACTACTAAAACCCGTAAAGGGCAGTGCCTAATTTGTTTCATGATTAAATTCTTCGTGTAGCCCATTATTCTTCTTGAGGAGGACGCTTGGGATACCCCAGAAGCTTCTTCTGGCCGGGCTTGAGGAAAGATGCAAGTAGGTACACCACAGCCTGTAACAAATGTTAAGTTGAAGGTAAACCAAGGTGTTTAGTGAAGCTGACACCAATGTGGTTCTTAAAAAAACATTTTCTGAATTAGTAATGGTCAGGTAATAAGTATATATTTACAGAACAAGGCCACAAGATATCCTGATGGAATGCCTACGAGAACTGTAAGCAAGAAATCAGTAATGTAAGGCTGTTTTTTTTTTTTCCCTCGGGTAGGCTTGGCCTAGTCTATCCAATCTGATCAGGGCTTCAGTTTTACAGCATAATCCTTCAGGGAAATTTTAACTCGTCTTGGAAAAAAAAGTTTTTTGCTAGAATATCCTCGATCACAGGAGGCTCTAGAACGCTACCACCGACATTGAAAACCGTGATGAGAACTTATTGTTTGAAATTAGATGAAAGCCTTTCATTGCTGACTTTCGCAATCTAAAAGACTGTTATAGAAGCTGTTGGGTTCAGTTCTTTTTACTTTGCGAGAGGCCGGTTATCGGCAATGGGAGAGAGTTGGCTAACTCGTACCACTCAGTATAATGCAGTGGATGATTTTTAAGATAAGTCTGAGAAAAATCTAAAGTAAGAACAGTGAATGATAGCCAGATGTGATAAAATAAATATTAATTCTTTCTAAATAAGAGACAGAGAGATGGTACAGAAACATCTATGAACAAGACTTGAAAATACTCTTGAGGGATTTTTAAAGGTGATGCAGAAGCTCTCCCATGATAAGTACAAATTTGCCCTGTGGAAGAAACATCAGGTGATAAAATACTTAAAATAGACCAAATATAATATATCTTAATCCTCATTTGCCAATAAAGGCCAAGTTCTAAACTGTTTCCACAGATGTGACACCTGAGCAGGATGCTTTGCCAGAAGCCGGTGAATGCAGGTATTACTAACAAATTCGCAGTTAAGACCCCTCAGCACTTGATAATAGACATTACTCACACTCGGACTCAAAACATCATGGCACTGTATAAGCATAAAGAAATATGCTTAGACATTCCTAAATTATGCATCATACATCATAGACCACACCTGGCAAATTTACGATTGAAAAGTGATGAAATTGAATTTTTGCTGGAGAATGGACTTACCGATAGAATCTTCCGGTCCTTGGGCTGCTTCTTGCGTTCTGGTAAATAAAGCAGACGGTGATGTGAGGATGATGTGATAAAGTTTTTTAGAAATGCCCGGTGCATGACCAAGCTCGAGTTACTGATGGGGTATTATCAAATTTCTATAAGTGTCAGAGCAAAAGAAATCTGCATTTGTAATATCAGGATGTCACCAGCAATCCTGTGTAACACCATTTGGAATCAACAATATTCAAGCCAAATTTCAAAGCCTCATTCATAATGTTAAAAAGGGGCAGTGGGAGTAGAGGCCTCTCATGATGACTTGGTTGTCATTGCTGATGCCTAAGATGAGAATGTGCAGAGGTTAAACACAATGTTTAATAAAGTTCTATAACCTAAGGATGAATTTATCTAAATGTAATTCTGGAAAAACATCTATAGTCTTTTTGGATCAAATAATGGGATAGGGGAAGTTGTCGCCTAGGACCGCATAAATTCCCTCTGATTCTGCAATTCCATTAACTTCCTTTACCAGTCAGAAAGTTAAATAAAACGGGACAGCTAGATGTCAGGAAGCTTGAACAAAGAGGCTGTTGTACTCAGCTTCGATAATCATGTCACTGAATAATACAAAGCATGTTGATGTGACTGACAGTGGTGTTGGCACAGCATTATTGCAAGCCTCAAAATAATGAAATGCCATTATTCTCTGTAAAATTGATGAAGGCATATGCTGCTATTGAGCGTGTTTACCTCTAATCAAACACTGTCACCAGAGGTGAGTAGAGAGGAAAACACTCTCCACTATCATATACTAATGCCACAGATGCATTTTGCACTGAGTACACATGTTTATTTGGCACTATTTCGACCAACCAAAATCCTGTAATCATCCTTGCTAGATATAAGCATGGTATCTAGAGACGCCCAGTGTAGTATAAAACCTAAAATTATCTGATAACTGCTAGATGTACTGTGAAATTCTGCCTTGTCAGGGAAAAATTGTGGAGAGGGTTTTATTACTTTATCTTAGTCATATTGGACTGAATAATTACTAAGGCAGAAACCTATTCATATCCCCTATTTTCTGTGATAATTCTTATTCACTGTTCATTATCAAGTCTGCTTGTGCTGAAAATACTCAAACATTTGTAAATACTGTAAATTGAAATTTGGTGAAAGAGAAATGTTTAAATTACTCATTTTCCAAGTCTAATTGTTCTCATTGTGTGATTGTTACTGGCCATTGCTTATAGTACAACCCCATACTGGAGGCCTGCCACATCACTAATGAAGCCCATGAAAACAGCAGAGGTTGTTGATCAGTGTAAGAGAATGGTGGTACTGTACGACAGAATCTGTTGATCAGTATATTAGAGCAACACGTAAACTCTGTTTCCAAACAGATTGAAATAAATTTTGTCTATACTGAGAGTAAGTTTGTTGGTCGTCATCCAAGCAGATATTTTTAGTTCGTTATTTACAGTGTCTCTTAGAATGGTAGGTATTAAGACATTGTAATGCACACACACACACACACATATATATATATATATATATATATATATATATATATATATATATATATATATATATATATATATATATATATATGGAGGTACCACCTCTATAGCTGGAATGGGGACCGTCATCCTCAGAGAAGACAATAAACGTACCTCAGGGAAAACTCAAGGTTCTCCCTGGAGCTGTTTGAATATTTTCTTCTCCTACTACCCCCCTATATATTTTATATTCTATGTGAACATTTATTGATAAACAGAATACAAGTGCAGAAAAACACAAACATGAATACAATGGTACAATGTATTAAAGATCATGAATTTCCTCCAGCTCCTCCAAAGCCAGACGCGAGCCAAGTATGCAGCAAGCATTTCCCTCTGGATGGCTACGCTGAGGCTCTGGAACATGAAAGTGACTGCCCTTGGGTCCCTGGAGGTGTCGATGAGCCTGGAACCCAATTCTTTGAGGAAACGTGTGACATTTTTTTCCCCATGATCCCAAGGTCTCTTATCCCACTGGGACAAATTGATACTGTTGGCTTATGTCCCTGTACTTGCTGATCTTGTACTCCTCCCTGTGGTCAGCAGCTCCTCCCTGTCGCCCCACACTGTGATGGATGTAGGTGTCAGCCAGTGTGGACACACAGGTATAGTCCCATGCTAAGAGCTTGCCATTCTTCAAAGGATAGATGGTGATCCCGTCGGGGCAGTTTTCTGGGTTGTGGGTATTGTTGGCTGCTAGTGATCGGGGCTCCCTCTCGGCTGGGCATCCAGCTGTAGCAAGGGTTTTCTTTATGATGTCGTTGACCTCATTGTGCCTTGCATGCCAGCCCTTGGTTTTGGAACAGTTAAGACCATGTAGACCATATTGGTCTACTTGCGCTTCACCGCAAATACACATATATTCTGTGTGAATTGGGGCAGCAAGGCGTAGAGCCACTGCAATACGGAGGGTCTTAGGGTCGAGTCGCGTTCCCATTGCCGATATGGGAACTGGAGGAAGTCCCCAGAGTGATGTGCGCTCACAGCTTGGAGACGGACAATCTCCCTATCTGATGTTGCAGCCCTGAGCATATTGGCAAGTACCTTTTCAGCGATCGGGCCATCCCAGTTTGACTGTGAGCCAGTGCTGCACTAGAGTTTGGTGCTGGAGAAACAAGAGTCTCCCATTCAGTGATGGCGTTAGGTAAGAGGACACAAGTTAATCATCAAGTTTGACTTATTTATTGATCAAATGATTAAAGAATAAGTCTAGTATTGTCCTGCTTAGTTTGTTGAATAGTGATAATAGTAATGTGATAAGAATGTACACTGAAATCCTTAATCAGTGGTAAATACTTTCCTGTTGCAGAGGTCACTGGAAGCGTCAAGCTTACTATTGCAATATACGTTTCCAGTAGTTAATAAAGCTTTATCAACCTTATGACAATGTTTTCCGTAAGATAATGACGAATATGATACATAAGCAACAAAAATAACTACTGCTACAATAATTTTAATTCCAGTATAATTAAAATAAGAATGCAAAAAAAAAAAATATTAAATTATTAGCAATTATTATGAAAATGTTTTTCTTCCTTTATTTTCCAAACCTACAAATAAAAGATAATGGAAAAGGCTTAGATTAAGAAGTGCCCGTAATGTTATGTGCGGTGACGTAAAG
Source organism: Cherax quadricarinatus (assembly GCF_038502225.1). Lineage (NCBI taxonomy): Eukaryota > Metazoa > Arthropoda > Malacostraca > Decapoda > Parastacidae > Cherax > Cherax quadricarinatus. The sequence continues at coordinate 47,647,212 of NC_091306.1, forward strand.
TCTGCATAAGACCTTTCCGAGGGAGAAGAGGGGTGGGGAGGAGGAGAGAAAAGAAGGGTGTGGTGACTGAAGAATGGTCTTCCCCAGCATCGTTCATGCTCAGTCATGCGAGTTAACTGTGTGACAGCTGTTGCTGCCTCCTCAACCTTGATGCCACAGGTATCCACTGAAACAAAAAACAAAACAAAGAGGTAAAATGCGAAGGGAGATCCAAATATATAGTCTCTTGTTTACATTTTCTTAATACCTACATGAGAGTTTTCTCTCGACCCATACATAAATATATATATATATATATATATATATATATATATATATATATATATATATATATATATATATATATATATATATATATATATATGTACACACACACACACACGTCGTGCCGAGTAGGTAAAACTGGTCAGTTAGCAAAACCTCATTTAAAATTAAATCCGTTCTAAAGTTTTCTCTTATACGTTTAAAGATATATTGTTTTAATTTATGTTAATGTAAAAATTAATAATTTTGTAAGTGTACAAAATTATTGCAGACAAATTATTGCTTGCCCTATTCAGCAAGAAGAGCATTGCTATTTAAGCCATAATAGCAAGTTTTACCTATTCGGCACGACATACATATACATATATATATATATATATATATATATGCAAGGAATTCGCGAGAGCATGCTTCAGCCAGAGATCAGTGTTTGTATATATATATATATATATATATATATATATATATATATATATATATATATATATATATATATATATATATATATATATATTCGTGCCGAATATGTAAAACTGGTCAATTAGCAAGAACTCATTTAAAATTAGGTCCTTTCTAAAATTTTCTCTTACACATTTAAAGATATATTTTTTGTCATTAATGATGATGTAAAAATTTATAATTTTGCACCAAAAGAATATTAGAAAACTTACCTAACCTTATTATAACAAGAACAATTTATTTTAGCCTAACCCAACTAAATATATTTTAGATTTGTTTACAATAATTTAATACTAAACAAACACAGTGAAATATATTTTTTTCGTTAGGTTCAGAATGATTTTGGCGAAATTATTGCACACACAAATTTTCACTCGTCTTATATGGCAAGATGAGCGTTGCTATTTAAACCAAGATCGCAAATTCTGCCTATTCGGCACGACATATATATATATATATATATATATATATATATATATATATATATATATATATATATATATATATATATATATATATATATCACAATATGCAAAACAAGCACTGTGAAAGATTAGTAGAATTCCAAACACCCTCATGATTTCTCACATTATCAAGGAATTAAAATAATAAGAAATCAACAGGAAGACACATAAGGACCGAGACTGCACCTCACAGTCACCTTACAACACCTGACTTTTCATGATGATGTAAGCGAAACACAGCATTAATAATTTAACTTGTCTAATGCATCTTTAATTCTCCCCAAATTATATTAATTATAAATGAATCCAATTTGTATAACCCAGAAGCAATATTCATATTATTTTCAAAAGAATATTTTATGAAACTTGATTCTGTTATATTCCTCTCGATCATGGACTTGCTAAATACAATCTTCTCAGTCTTTTGAAAATCAATTGGATGGTTAAAACCTCTCACATGAATAAACAGAGTATTGGAATCTTGTCCTCTTCTAATGTTATAATTATGTTGCTTTAGTCTTAGTTCTAAACTTTTACCAGTTTGACCGAAATAAATTTTATCACATATTTTACAAGGAATCTTGTAAACACAACCGTCAGTGTATTTTAAATACAACTTTGCAATTAAAAGTCTTAAGCAGAGAAGGCATATCAACCAAGTTTTCATGGTAAGGTAGAACCAAAATATTTTTAGTTGAATAAAGTTGGTTGTCCCTTTTTAATTGTAGAAAACATTTCTAGCAATTTTAAAAGATTTATCATTAAAGTTTCTTGGGTAATTTAGATCATTAGCCATTTCATAATTTTTTAAGATTTCTTCATCTATGAATTCTGGCTGTAAATACGTAAAGCTCTCAAAAAACAGTGATGTGAATACAGACAGTTTAACTTTATCTTCATGTGAAGAATAATAGTGTAGGATATAAGCTGTGTTTCACTTACATCATCATAAAAAGTCAGGTGTTGTAAGGTAACTGTGAGGTGTAGTCTCGTTCCTTATGTCTTCCTGTTTATATTCTATTTTTACAGTTTCTTGATAATGTGAGAAATCATGAAAGCGCTTGGAATTCTGTTTTTTCACAGTGAATGTTCTTCATATATATACATATATATTATTGTAATCACGAACGAGTGGTATTGAATCAATAGCAAAACTGTGACTAGCCGAGGATTCGAACCCATGTCGTTTTGGCCCGCCCCATATTGAGCGAAAATCACACATGACGCTCTAACCCCCAGGACCATGCAATCCTACAAGAATCACGCACCCAGCAGTGCTAGGTGTTCTACCGTGATCCTAGGGCATAAGGTGGTGTGGGTGCTTCTGAGCTAATTTCATTCTACTCCCCATTTAGTGTACTAGCCTCTACGAGCAGTATTTTATATTACTGTAACCACGAACGAGTGGTATTGAATCAGTAGAAACACTGCAACTAGCTGAGGATTGGAACCCATGTCGTTTTGGCCCACCCCATGGTGAGCGAAAATCACACATGACGCTCTAACCCACAGGACCACGCAATCCTACAAGAATCACGCACACAGCAGAGCTAGGTGTTTTACCGTGATCCGTGGACATACGGCGGTGTGGGTACCTCTGAGCTAATTTCATTCTACTCCCCATTTGTTGTACTAGCCTCCACGAGCAGTATTTTATATTATTGTAACTACATGTGATATTGAATCGTAGTTACAAAAATATAAAATACTGCTCGTGGAGGCTAGTACACCAAGAGGGGAGTAGAATGAAATTAGCTCAGAGGCACCCACACCACCTATGTCCTACAGCAAATCCTCAATCCTTTTGTTTGGCGAGCATGAAATTCCCTCATCAGAGGGTGTTTAGCGGGTAACCCACTCGTTCCACTTCTATTCTGCTTGGCAGTAAGGAAACTAACTTCAGCCTACGCAGCGAGCTCAACATCTGGTACTTAGATGATGGCACGCCGACAGGCACTGAAGAATCCCTGCTGGAGGACCTACAGCTGGTGAAGACACAGGGAGAAGCCTGGGAACTCATCCTCAATCCGTCCAAGTGTGAAATCATCACTATGAACCAGGAAATAATCAGAGCTGTGCAAGCAATCTTCCTTGAAGTCCCTACTACCACTCCATCCAAGACAGTCCTGAAGGACAAACTGAATGACCTGAAGAGAATGGAGGAGAGAATAAGAGATCTTGATGCCCATGATGCCATGTATCTCCTCACAAGGTGTCTTACTCTGCCAAGACTCACTTCCTGAGGTGTGCACCCTCCTTTGACAACCCAACACTCAACGAATGAGACTCTCTCCTGAGATTAATCTTTAAGAAGGTACTGAATCTGTCAATGGAAGATCAGCAATGGGATCAGGCAACTCTCCCAGTGCGATTGGAAGGTATAAGGGTGCGCAAAGCAACGCAGGTAGCTATACCTGCGTTTATTTCTCTCTTCGTGTTTGGTTTCCAGTGGACAAGTCAAGGAGATAGTCTCCCAAACGCTCGAGAGATGCAGTAGGAGCTCAATACCCCAGGTTCATTGAAGCAGCCGTGTGGTGGAACACCCTTGCAGACTCCTCCAATAGACCAGCTCCCCCCCCCCCCAAAAAAAAAAAAAAAAAAAAAGCACAAACAGTCCCACTGGGACAAACCGATCATGGAAAAAATCGCCAACACAATGCTCCCGAGAGCTTCAGAAAAGGACAAAGCTCGTCTTCTAGCGGTGAAGGCAACGCTTTCAGGAGATTTCCTTTTAGCTGTTCCCAATTCCTCTGTGGGCACTCGATTTGACCCACAGGCCATTTGGATTAATGTTGCTCTTTGCCTAGCCGCCCCTATACTCACCGAACATAGGTGTATTTGCGGTAGGGTGAGGGCTGATCAATTTTGACTTCGTGGTCTAGTGTGTTACACATCAGAAGGGAAATATGCTAGACATGAGGAGGTCAACATCATAAAGAGAAGCCTCGCCACAGCCTGTTGCTCAGCTCAACGGGAACCCCAAGTACAGAGGTCTGACGGAAGTCAAAAGCATCCTGATGGAGCCACTAGGCTTCCCTGGAAGGATGGTAAGCAGATTGCCTGGGACTACACCTGTGCCGCCACATTGGCAGACACCTATATTCCATACTCTGAAGCTGAAGGGGGTGGAACTGCCAGCCACAGGGAGACCCAGAAGACCTGCACATATGAAGGCCTTTCCTCTTGCTATAACTTCATCCCAGTAGGGTCGGAGACCATTGGAGCATGGGGGCAAGTGTGCTCTAAAGTTCATCAAAGAGCTGGGTGAAAAACTCATCGCAGAAACCAAGGATCACATGGCGGCCAGCTTCCTCTTTCAGAGATTCGGTGTTGCGATCCAGAGGCGAAATGCCTGTAGCATTCTGGGTATGCGGCCAACGGTCGGGGAACTGGACAAAGTATTCGAGATATAGCTCTGAGATGTTATCTAAGTTGTGCTAACCCCTACTGTATTTTTGTCAATGTATTTTGTCTCTAAATAAAGTCTACATAGAATATAGAATATAGGGGATGGTAGGAGAAGACAATATTCAGACAGCTCCGGGGAGAACCTTGAGCTTTCCATGAAGTAAGTTTATTCTTTTCTCTGAGGATGAGGGTCCCCAGCACAGTTCCAGAGTTGGTACCTCCCTATATATATATATATATATATATATATATATATATATATATATATATATATATATATATATATATATATATATATATATATACAAGGCAGAAACTTGCGAAGGTATATACAGAAAAAGATCTGAGGCAGCAGGATTAAAAGTCATGTGTGGGGAGTGGCATAGCTCCCCAAGTGACGCTTTAGACTATTCAGCCACAGACGCCACAAGAAGCCAGGTTGCCTGGTTACAAGCTATGTTTCTTCCTAGCCCCGGCCACACCTGTGAGCCTCAGGCTCTTATACTATCCTTCATAGCAACATACACCATCCATCATCATAGCACACACAATCCTTCATCATAACATACACTATCCCTCATCACAGCACTAGTTCTCATCACAACATCCACTACCTCTCATTACAACACACACTATCCTGATCACAACATACATTATCTCTCATCATAGCAAATACAATTCCTAACCAAAACACACACTATCCCTCATCATAACACACTATCACTCTTCACAACATACACTATCCCTCATCACAACATACAGTAACCCTCTTCATAACACACACTATCCTTCAACCTCACTACTCCCAAACACAACTATTCATACTCAAATTGAGTCCATGTATGAAAAGTAGACAGAGGAGTCAAAGTATTCCTTCTGTGGCTTCCATTTCACATTGATTTTCAGATGTATGATATAACTGATGAGTTGTGGGGAGGAGGGGGTAGATTACACTCTTGAATTGTCAGTTAGCAATTTGAGAACAATAATACGAAAAGAACTTCAGCTTAGCTTTACTGACTTGAAACTGAGGGAGACTGACACCAATCAGTCCATCTATCATCATTTTATCATTCAGGAAAATCCTCATATCTATGATGTATTCAATAAAATAAGCAGACTCTTGGAAGTCTCGACCGCCCGGCTCCGGCTAGGCTACCATATGTTCGTTGGAATCCTTTAATATTGTCCCCCAGGATACAACCCCACACCAGTCAACTAACACCCGGGGTTCCTACATAATGCTAGATGAACAGGGACAGCAGGTTTACGGAAATAGACTCAGCATTTCTACCCGGGATCGAACCATGGACACTCAGTGTGTAAGGCCAGAGCGTTGCCAAGCCACGTGACACCTCTCTAGATGTAGACTGAAGTAAATGTAAACTTTACCAGATGGACAACTATCACACCTTCCGTCATTATGTGCTGGAATGTGGTAAAAAATAATGAATTCAGAGACAGCTCACTCAGAAATGTTCAAGAAATGTCAAAGTATTTTATCCACATTGGTATATTACCAACCATTCTGGAAAAATACCCTGACTTCGCCCACTATACAAAATAAATAACCATTATCTTTTCAAGCATACCTTCCTAAAATATATTGTTTATTTTGTATGAGTGACCTAATTCATGTCTGCACAAATAACTCATTACGATTGTAACCAGACATAAACATGTAAATAATTCACTACCACTGTAACTTGTTTAGCTCTCAAAACTTTGCTGTCCAGTCCCTGGACCATTTCGTGCCTCTGTAATCTTCTGACTGCCGCCCACAGGATGGGTAAGGTGTGCATAACAAATATGTAAAGCCAAACTAACCACTGCCTCACTACCACCACACACAACTACACCTCAACCACCACCTCCCTACCACCACACACTACACCACAACCACCACCTACAACTTCACAATCACCTCTTTTCCATGACAAAAAAAACTCCACAAGCACTGACTCATTACCTCCATCCACATCTACACTACCCACAACTACTCCATCCACAATTATGCAAATATCTACTCGCAACCACTACCCACAACATCACCACAACCGTCTTACTAACACCTCCCACAAATACACTACGATCATTCTAACTATCACCACCCACAACTACACCACAACCACCTCATCACCACCAACCACATCCACACCACACCACACGCACCCATGCGTTACCACCTTGACCTCCAAAGGAATAATTATCTGTCTGGTCCAGTTACCCAGTTCCTAGAACAGCTGTTCAGGTGCTCTCCAGCCGGCTCACATTATACGCTAAATCAAAAGCTCTATTTTGTATACACAAATCAGTTGTGCAGGCTAAGAGCTGTTATCCAACCTCAGCTCATTTCAAAGCTCTGCCCTGTCTAAGGTATACTAAAACTTCCCAGGAAGCGACCCACACTAGTCGATTAATATCTAGGTACCTACTTACTGCTGGGTGAACAAGGGCATAAGGTGTAAGGAAACATGCCCAACGTTTTCACCCGTACCAGGTAATCGAACCCCGGACACTCGGTGTGTGAGCTGAGTGCGCTACCAACCGACGAGTATGTTCCGCGTAGCAGATGTGAGAGAATTCACTATTCTAAACCTCTGTTCACATACATAACCTCTTGTGTTTACCTTGGTTTACATATTGTACATGTACACATAAATATGTTCTTATATGTGTGTGTTGCATAGAGGAATACAGTTAAATTACTATTTCTTACTGTATCAGCTTGATTTCCCTATTATTGTATGACAGACTGTTACTGAAAAGTGGATTATAACAGGAAGGACTGTCAGTCGTAAAACACAGCAGGTTGAAATATGTCAAGCAGGGAGCTGTCCAGCAGGGTAAACGGGATGGGGTCCAGCAGGGTGAAGGGGAAGGGGTTAAGTAAGGTGAGGGGGAAGGGGTCCAGCAGGGTAAAGGGGAGGGGTCCAGTAGGGTGAAGGGGAAGAGGTCCAGCGGGGTGAAAGGGAATGGGTCCAGCAGGGTGAAGGGGATGGGGTCCAGCAGGGTGAAGGGGAAGAGGTCCAGCAGGGTGAAGGGGAAAGGGTCCAGCAGGGTGAAGGTTTATAAATAGAAAATGTAGACTCAGGGAGAGCGAGGTTGTCTTGTCTTGACATGAGTTTTTCTGAGGTGCTGAGGTGCGCCCTCCCTTCCCAGGAACCACCTGCCACACAACCCTCCCTTCCCAGGAACCACCTGCCACACAACCCTCCCTTCCCAGGAACCACCTGCCACCCCCGCCCTCCCTTCCAAGGAACCACCTGCCACCCCCACCCTCCCTTCCCAGGAACCACCTGCCACACCACCCTCCCTTCCCTGGAACCACCTGCCACCCCCATCCTCCCTTAGCAGGAACGACCTGCCACCCCAATGTTCCCTACCCAGGAACGACCGCCAGCCCCCCTGCCACCCCAATGTTCCCTACCCAGGAACGACCGCCAGCCCCCCTTCCCCCCCTCCCTCTCTTCATAGCACACCCCTCCCCATGAACTACCTGCCACCCCCACCTTCCCACGAATACAACCATCACTACTATTATATCCACAACCAACAACTCCACCATCACTACCACTACCACCACCATCACCCTCGCTACATACAGAACCACCACCACCACTCTTAATTCATCCACATGCACCACCACCATCAAATCTAATCAAAATTACAACGATCATCACATCGACTACCATCAAAACCACAACCACATCCACCACTACCTACAACCACCACACAACCAACCCTCACTACCACCACCTGCAACGACTCCACTACCACTTCATCCCCCCATTACCACCACCTGCAACCATACTACAACCACCTGGTCACCTATATCAATAAAATCACGACCTCACTACCACCATCTACAACCAACTCACTTCCACCACCTACAACCACTTCACCACCTCACTACCACCACCTTCAACACTTCACCACCTCACTACCACCACCTTCAACACTTCACCACCTCACTACCACCACCTACCTCCACTCCACCACCTCACTACAACCACCAGCAAAAACCACTCCACCACTACAACCATCCTATTAGAACCTTGTTTCTTTAACAAAGTCATTTACTTGATCTTAATGAAATGCTTTTGATTCAAGGATTTAGAGCTACCCTTTCCTTCCTTGGACCCCTGCGGGTAGTGTGCATCTCCAAGAACAGTAGTAATTATCATATACAGCTTGTGGTGAATGAGACAACCATGGTTGATTCCATTAAGGGAGGATAGCTCCAGTTACTTGGAACAAGAGTCTTTGCCTGGGTCAAAACTGTCTATGAAATGTTAACATCATTCCTAACAATTAACAATCACACTAATAACTATTGTACATTTAACAATCACCTACACTAATAACTACTGTACACTTAATCACCTACACTAATAATTACCGTACATTGAACAATCACCTACACTTATAACTACTGTACATATAACAATCACCTTCACTAATATCTACAGTACACTTTACAATCACGTCCACCTACGCTATCACTAAACAATCACCTACACTTCTAACACCACTAAACAATCACAGCTGTTTCTATTTCTAACATTTCTGAACAACTGCCTCCCCTTCAGACTCCACCGAACATTCATCTGGAACAATCATCTCTGCTTTCAGTAATACTAAACAATCACCGTCATACCTAATATCACTAAAATATCACCTCTGCCCAGCATATCATCTAACAATCATCTTCACTCTTCAAACTATAAAACAATCGCCTCTACTTCTCAAACTGCTAAACAATCACTTCCATCCCTCAGTGGAAATAAATGGTATCAAATACCGACACAGTGGAAATATAAACACATATGCAGTATAATGTGATCCTTTATTGACAACGTTTCACCCACACAGTGGGCTTTTTCAAGTCACACACGGATCTACCTGGGGTGGAAGGTACGGGAGTATTTATAGTCAGGTTCAGAATGTTGAGGTCAGGTGGAGAATGCTGCATCTGATGATCTACCGGGTGGAGTTATAGAGTCTTGGGTAGCTTGGCAGGGGTATTGGACAAGTTGTGAGTAGACCTTCTGCAGTGTTCTATGTTCTTATGTGGGATAGCGATGAAGAAGTTTCTTGGCGAGTGGTTCAGCTATGTTATAGAAGCAATAAAGGATCACATTATACTGCATATGTGTTTATATTTCCACCCCTCAGACTGTTTAACAGTCACTTCCACCCCTCAGACTGTTTAACAGTCACTTCCACCCCTCAAACTGCTTAACAATCACTTCCACTCATATTACAAAATCATATCATTCAAGTATTTCGTAACATACAAAATACTCAAGGAAATAAAGATCGTAAATAAAGACCACGACAGGAAGCACAATATGAGACACATAAGCTAGTGTTCGCAGGACGCGCAGAGATGTTAGGAATTTTTTTTATAGCACTGGAGGGAACAGGTTAAATAACAACACTGAGGAAGTAGAAAAAAAATAGCATTGGAGTATACGTGATAGTTCAGTATAACTTCCAACTGAAAACTTGAGAGGTTCGGCCAACAACCGAAGCTCAGTATATATCAAATGAACAAGGTCATTACCATAGATGTTTATAAACAAGCAGGTGTAAAAGAATCACCCCAATGGATCAAGGAATACCTAGTGAGCAGAAGATGTTGAGGGAAGGAGTTTCAGATCTGGCAAGGACTACGTACAACTTGGATCTCCCAAGGATCAGTGCGTCAAGACATACTACAGAGAATTAACTCAAACATGTGTATGTATGATGAGATTTACAATATTGAAGGATTAGGACAAACTGCTGATAAACTTAGCAACGTTTAGCAGTGGCTACTGGAGTTTAGCATATACAAGTGACAAGAGTGGTGGCTACCGGAATCAAGAGAAAGAGAGACAGAGAGGATAAACTGAGTGAAGGTATCTCAAATTTAAAGAGAGGAAATTGATTTAGGGGTGAACATTACACCGAATATCTCGCCATTTAAAAACATCAACTATAAAATATCGGCAACATAAGTGAAGCTGGCGAGCCTAGGGACTTAGTCTTTCAGGATAATGAATACTACACAAGAATGTCCACACGCTCGAGAAACTTCAAAAATTCTCAAAAAGGCAAATTTTGGAGATTCGGTGTATTAATTCACTATGAAAAGAGACTAAGGCTCCGACTCAAAAAAACATAGAGGACTGAAAAAAAAATCCAATAAATATATTATACTATTAAATTTACAGACTTTGAGCTACAGTATTATCAGATCTCAGGTCATTTAAAAGTCCAGGTATGTAAACTACCACACTAAACCAGCGCCTTTTAGAATCCAGGTACTTCTTTCGTTGAGAATAAAAGTTACAGATGTAGGGAGACTTGTCCACGTCCTCACTTACCCTAAACTGGACCTCAGTCACATGGTTGTAAAACAGAGAATTTGATTGGTTGAGGAAGTACTGGCCGAGAGCAACTTTTAGAGATGAGTAAGACAAATGTGTAACACTCAGGTATTTCTCCCTCACAACAAGCTTCTTCAGTCTATAAAAAGCGAATGTAACACAGAAGGCAGTAGTAGCAGTTTTTGATGATCAGTCTCTCAGCCTTGATAAGCGGTGGTCTGTCCCTCAGACTTACCACCAAACCTCTATGAACTGACCAATCAACGATAAGCTCCTTCCTTTTCGCCTGCAGCCGCCTATCATCATTCAAGTTGCAGAGACATCCATCCAGCAAGATGCAGCCAGCACCTGCTGAGTTCCTGTTGCCTTCTACATCGTCTTCGTCAGTGTTTCTGAAATACATCTCCATCTACACCTCCAGTACTTCGGTACCACATGTCCCAAAGTGGTTGGGCCACTTGCCTTGATTCCTCCTCTTCCCCTCCTTCCCATCCTTTTCCAGTTATTTCCATCCTTCCTTATCCTTCTTCCTTCCCATCTTACGACAGCTCTCGTCGTCTTCGATTCGATTCCCTCAGACTTTGAGAGACTGACTACCTCCTAACAAGGCTGAGGAACTGATCACTTAAAAACCACTACTACCACCTTCTCCAGTGTTATATTCGCCTGGAACCTTCTGTGCCGGCTGACAATTTCAACACCAAAGATACCCAAGTGTTGTACATGCGTCTTATTCATTAATATTTTTGTATTGCATACCTTCAGTAATAAGATTCAACAAAGATAGCATCAAGGTAAGGTATGATCAAAGCTCATGAGGTTTGAAGCAACAACTCTGCAAAAATATTGAGTTAAGAATAGCATGAGCTAAGACTCTTTCAAACATAAATTGGTGAGTACATATTGAACTCAATGAACCTCGTCCATGGTACAAATAAACATTTTTATTGTGGCCTCTTTTCTCCATCATCGACGACGATCTTCAGACTCGGGAAACAGAATACGTTCTCTTTAAATATTTGCATTTATCCGTCCTCAACCTATACTTTACTTTTTATATCGACGCGATGTTCACGATCCTCCAGAGATGTTCACGATCCTCCAGAGATGTTCACGATCCTCCAGAGATGTTCACGATCCTCCAGAGATGTTCACGATCCTCCAGAGATGTTCACGATCCTCCAGAGATGTTCACGATCCTCCAGAGATGTTCACGATCCTCCAGAGATGTTCACGATCCTCCAGAGATGTTCACGATCCTCCAGAGATGTTCACGATCCTCCAGAGATGCTCAGACTCTGAACATGTACCTTATTCTTTAACTCCCGATTTCTCTTTTATCACGACCAGCACAGAATATCTTTTAACACGACCAGCACAGAATATCTTTTAACACGACCAGCACAGAATATCTTTTAACACGACCAGCACAGAATATCTTTTAACACGACCAGCACAGAATATCTTTTAACACGACCAGCACAGAATATCTTTTTTTTTTACGACCAGCACAGAATATCTTTTTTCACGACAAACACAGAATATACGTTCTCAAGACCAGCACAGAAAACCTGTTTTTGACAACCAACTCTGAAAACCTGTGACCAACACACAAAACATTTTCTCACAACCAGCGCTCGTGACCAGAGGTGGCAAAATAATATGCCTAACGAATTTATTAGATTTCTTAAACTGCGTAGGCCAAAACTGATACTTAATGGTTTGCACAGACGTAGTTACCTTGATTTCCTGAAAGTCGTCTGTAATGAACTACATAAAAGATTGTTAGGTGAAACAAAGTCGCCTGACGTAAGAGGCGTACTTAGACCATTATCAATGACTGGATTATCTATAGAAAATAGCGATTGGTTTTAAGCGGAAAATACCCTGACTAGTTGAGCATGGCGTCGTTAAATTTAAAGTAGGACATCTGCCAAATATGAAGCAAGAATTTGCAGAAACACGCTACCTACGATGACAGTAATGCGACTGAGACTGTCATAGGTAATGACCTCGAGCACACCGAACATTGTCAGGTCGCGAGTACCAAAACTAACGGAATGATAACTTTGACCTCATATTGAATACGCTATTTAATTTGCTCTCCATATAATAAAAAACTGAAGTAGTAGTTATATATATATATATATATATATATATATATATATATATATATATATATATATATATATATATATATATATATATATATATATAAATATATAATACAGTGGACCCTCGAATTTAGTCCTGCCTTTTCTGTATGCAAAACTATTTTTATCTATAAATTGTATTTTATGTTAATATTTTTGGGTGTCTGGAATGGTTTAATTGGATTTACATTGTTTCCTATGGGAAATGTTAAAAAAAAAATACATTTTATTGATAATCAAAATAGTTTTGCATACAGAAAAGGCAGGACTAAATTCGAGGGCCCACTGTGTATATATATATATATATATATATATATATATATCGTACCGAATAGGCAAAACTTACGATTATGGCTTAAATAGCAACGCTCTTCTCTCCGAATAAGACAAGCGAAAATTTGTGTATGCAATAATTTCGCAAAAATCATTCTGAATCTAACGAAAAAAGTGTATATCATTGTGTAAAATATATTTGGTTGGATTAGGCTAAATTAAATTGCGCTTGTTATAATAAGGTTAGGTAAGTTTTCTAAAGTTCTTTTGGTGCAAAATTACTATTTTTTCCATTAACATAAATGAAAAAATATCTTTAAACGTACAAGAGAAAATTTTAGAAAGTACTTAATGTTAAATGAGTCCTTGCTAACTGACAATTTTGCCTATTCGTCACGACATATATATATATATATATATATATATATATATATATATATATATATATATATATATATATATATATATATATAACTGGCAATGATCTAAATTCCGGGGTGGTAGAGATACATAGTTGTATTTGGTATGTAGCATAGCTACAGTTCCGTGAGAGGTAAAGATAAGATTAAGGATTCAAGTTGGGTTAAGGATCTGTGTTTCAGTATTCTGTTAGATGTACAAGTTACAATAATAATGGGTTAGTTACACAAACAATATATTCACTTCATGTTTGGCTTCACAATGAATTCAGTCACATAAGCATCAATGAAGTATATGTTACATCCTACAGATATATACACCGTTATAAGGCTCTGCTAACGTGCACCGTTAATTAGGCAAGATTCTACGACTTTTTACGATTGACAAAGGTAGAGTATTCTTTCCGGAATTTATTAAGGTATTGTCACTATGAATAGAATATTTAGCAATTTCAACATTGGTAAGTAAGTTTGATTTCCTCGCTTTTAAAGAACGTACTGGTACAGTGTTTAATAAAAGATCTGACAAGGATTACATTTTTTTAAGGATAACATTAACTGGCGCAGAAAATAAAGAGTTGCAGTACAAAAAATAATGAGTAGGACCTTACGTGCCAACTGCGACACTTGACACTGGAACACTGCCAGCCGCTGTTTTATATACCAACATAAAATAGTCCGTGAAGAAACAGTTTGAATAAAATATAGAAAAATGAATTCGAGAGAACACAGTAAAAGGGTGTGTTTAAGGATGTAGATTTTTTCTTCCCAGGGTTGAATGTAGTGGATATAGGAAAATCGTATACCCCTCCTACTTTCCCTGAAGCCAGAATGTGGACTGCCTAGAGCAATAGTCTGACTGAGACAAGAAGTTGTTGTAGTGGTAGGTGTGGACTGGTGCAGGAACTTCACTGAGGTGTCCGTGCACCGCTCACCAGGCTGTACGTACAATGTTACAAGTTATTATCACCGGGAGGAACCAGGTTAAACCATGAACTAGTCAGTGAATACTGCTAGTGAGACTACTACTATTACTACTACTACTTGAGCACATGGTGTGGAGGGTAGTACAACACATGGTATGGAAGGTAGTGCAACTACTATTACTACTACTACGACTACTATTACTACTACTACTACCGCGACTACTATTACTACTACTACTGCCACGACTACTATTACTACTACTACTGCTAATAATAATAAACAGATGCATTTTATTCCCTGTATGGTCAGAGAAAGGTATCCCCGAACTCCACAAGTCTAGTAGTATATTATTCCTCGGTGCACTCAAAAGTAGTAAAGTAGAATGGTCATTAAATTACATTGCAGTTCAATATAAAATTAGGTCAAACTCTATTACAAATTTAACTTGAAAAAAAAATTAAAGATTGATAGACATCATTTTTATTTCAATATGACTTTTTTTTTTTTTTTGATGAAACCTAACTCAACCTAACACATTTTTCTTTTTTTGTCAAAAGTTCTATCAAAGATCAGCTGAAATTTATTTAATATTAGTATAAATAAATTAATTATATGTAATTTTTACATTATGTTCATATTGATTTTTGCAGATTGATTACGTAATTTTTTTTCAATCTTATTTAATCGGCAGACATCACCATGACTTTTTTTTTACGAAACTTGCCGGATCGGCTTATTTAGCACGCGCGCGCGCACACACACACACACACACACACACACACACACACACACACACACACACACACACACACACACACACACACACACACACACACAGAGCAACAGAGCAATGATCGACACACTAGCCGAGGTGGCCAGGAGAGCACACATGGGGGGAACAAAGTTACTAGTTATGGGTGATTTCAATCACAAGGAGATTGGGAAAACCTGGAGCCCCATGGGGGTCCTGAAACATGGAGATCCAAAATGATGGATGTGGTACTGGAAAACCTCATGCATCAACATGTTAGAGACACTACCAGAGAGAGAGGAGAGGATGAACCAGCAAGACTGGACCTTGTATTCACCTTGAGTAGTTCTGACATCGAGGATATCATGTATGAAAGGCCCCTGGGAGCTAGTGATCATGTGGTTCTGTGCTTCGACTACATAGTTGAGCTCCAAGTGGAGAGAGCAGCAGGAATAGGGTGGGAAAAACCAAACTACAAAAGGGGGAACTACTCAGGCTTGAGGAACTTCTTTCAAGACATTCAGTGGGAGAGGGAACTGACAGGAAAACCAGTACAAGAAATGATGGACTATGTGGCAACAAAATGCAAGGAGGCAGAGGAGAGGTTTGTTCCCAAGGGAAACAGAAATAATGGGAAGAACAGAATGAGTCCTTGGTTCACCCAAAGGTGTAGGGAGGCAAAAACTAGGTGTACTAGAGAATGGAAAAGGTACAGAAGACAGAGAACTCAGGAAAATAAAGAGATTAGCCGAAGAGCCAGAAACGAATATGCACAGATAAGAAGGGAGGCTCAGCGGCAATACGAAAATGACATAGCATCGAAAGTCGAGACTGACCCGAAGCTGTTGTACAGCCACATCAGGAGGAAAACAACAGTCAAGGACCAGGTAATCAGACTGAGGAAGGGTGATGGGGAATTCACAAGAAACGACCGGGGGGTATGTCAGGAGCTCAACACAAGATTTAAAGAAGTATTTACAGTGGAAACCAATAGGACTCCAGGAAATCAGAGCAGGGGGTGCACCAGCAAGTGCTGGATGAGGTACATATAACCAAGGAGGAGGTGAAGAAGCTGCTATGCGAACTTGACACCTCAAAGGCGGTGGGATCAGACATCTCTCCATGGGTCCTTAAAGAGGGAGCAGAGACATTGTGTGTACCATTAACGAAGATCTTCAACACATCATTTGAAACTGGGCAACTCCCTGAGGTATGGAAGATGGCAAATGTAGTCCCAATTTTTAAAAAGGGAGACAGACATGAGGCACTAAACTACAGACCTGTATCACTAACGTGTATAGTATGCAAGGTCATGGAGAAGATCAGGAGGAGAGCGGTGGAGCACCTGGAAAGAAACAAGTGTATAATTGACAACCAGCATGGTTTCAGGGAGGGAAAATCCCGTGTCACAAACCTATTAGAGTTTTATGACAAGGTGACAGAAGTAAGACAAGAGAGAGAGGGGTGGATCGACTGCATTTTTTTGGACTGCAAGAAGGCCTTCGACACAGTTCCTCACAAAAGGTTACTGCAAAAGCTAGAGGATCAGGCACACATAACAGGAAAGGCACTGCAATGGATAAGAGAATACCTTACAGGGAGGCAACAACGAGTCATGGTACGTGATGAGGTGTCAAAGTGGGCGCCTGTGACAAGCGGGGTTCCACAGGGGTCAGTCCTAGGACCTGTGCTGTTCTTGGTATATGTGAATGACATAACGGAAGGGATAGACTCAGAAGTGTCCTTGTTTGCGGACGATGTGAAGTTAATGAGAAGAATCAAATCGGATGAGGATCAGGCAGGACTACAAAGAGACCTGGACAGGCTACAAGCCTGGTCCAGCAACTGGCTCCTTGAGTTTAACCCCGCCAAATGCAAAGTCGTGAAGATTGGGGAAGGGCAAAGAAGACCGCAGACACAATATAGTTTAGATGGCCAAAGTTTGCAAACCTCACTCAAGGAAAAAGATCTGGGGGTGAGTATAACACCGAGCATATCTCCTGAGGCGCACATCAATCAGATAACTGCTGCAGCATACGGGCGACTGGCAAACCTACGGATAGCGTTCCGATACCTCAGTAAGAAGTCGTTCAAGACTCTGTATACCATTTACGTCAGGCCCATACTGGAGTATGCAGCACCAGTTTGGAATCCACACCTAGTCAAGCACGTCAAGAAATTAGAGAAAGTGCAAAGGTTTGCAACAAGACTAGTCCCAGAGCTACGGGGATTGTCCTACGAAGAAAGTTTGAGGGAAATCGGCCTGATGACACTGGAGGCCAGGAGGGTCAGGGGAGACATGATAACGACATATAAAATACTGCGCGGAATAGACGAGGTGGACAAAGACGGGATGTTCCAGAGATGGGACACAGACACAAGAGGTCACAATTGGAAGTTGAAGACTCAGATGAATCAAAGGGATGTTAGGAAGTATTTCTTCAGTCATAGAGTAGTCAAGCCGTGGAATAGCCTAGAAAGTGTAGTAGTGGAGGCGGGAACCATACATAGTTTTAAGGCGAGGTATGATAAAGCTCATGGAGCAGGGAGAGAGAGGACCTAGTAGCAATCAGTGAAGAGGCGGGGCCAGGAGCTATGACTCGACCCCTGCAACCACAAATATGTGAGTACAAATAGGTGAGTACACACACACACACACACGAGAGAGAGAGAGAGGTGGATCGACTGCATTTTTTTGGACTGCAAGAAGGCCTTCGACACAGTTCCTCACAAGAGGTTACTGCAAAAGCTAGAGGATCAGGCACACATAACAGGAAAGGCACTGCAATGGATCGGAGAATACCTGACAGGGAGGCAACAACGAGTCATGGTACGTGACGAGGTGTCAGAGTGGGCGCCTGTGACAAGCGGGGTTCCACAGGGGTCAGTCCTAGGACCTGTGCTGTTTTTGGTATATGTGAATGACATAACGGAAAGGATAGACTCAGAAGTGTCCTTGTTTGCAGATGATGTGAAGTTAATGAGAAGAATCAAATCTGACGAGGATCAGGCAGGACTACAAAGAGACCTGGGCAGGCTACTAGCCTGGTCCAGCAACTGGCTCCTTGAGTGTAACCCTGCCAAATGCAAAATCATGAAGATTGGGGAAGCGCAAAGAAGACCGCAGACACAATATAGTCTAGATGGCCAAAGACTGCAAACCTCACTCAAGGAAAAAGATCTAGGGGTGAGTATAACACCGAGCACATCTCCTGAGGCGCACATCAATCAGATAACTGCTGCAGCATAGGGGCGTCTGGCAAACCTACGGATAGCGTTTCGATACCTCAGTAAGAAATCGTTCAAGACTCTGTATACCATTTACGTCAGGCCCATACTGGAGTATGCAGCACCAGTTTGGAATCCACACCTGGTCATGCACGTCAAGAAATTAGAGAAAGTGCAAAGGTTTGCAACAAGACTAGTCCCAGAGCTAGAAAGGAGCAGAAAGGTTGAGGGAAATCGGCCTGACGACACTGGAGGACAGGAGGGTCAGGGGAGACGATAACGTCATATAAAATACTGCGCGGAATAGACAAACAAGGTGGACAAAGACGGAATGTTCCAGAGATGGGACACAGAAACAAGAGGTCACAATTGGAAGTTGAAGACTCAGATGAATCAAAGGGATGTTAGGAAGTATTTCTTTAGTCATAGAGTAGTCAGGCCGTGGAATAGCCTAGAAAGTGACGTAGTGGAGAGAATTGTTTTAAGGCAAGGCTTGATAAAACTCACGGAGCAGGGAGAGAGAGGACCTAGTAGCAATCAGTGAAGGGGCGGGGCCAGGAGCAACCACAAATAGGTGAGTACATTGGGCAGAGTACTGGCTTGGCGCAGTACTCGTGCTGTGTAGGTCTTGGGACCTGTGGCTTAGTTCCTGTAGTGAACTGTCCTCTGTGCTATATTGTAAGTTACATTCATTTTGGTCAAGTTGATTGTGTTCCCTGTCTCACTGCTTATGTGTACCACCCCATTTATCTAAACCACAATAATGTTCTGTTCCCAAATATATTATTGTACAAAGACGTAATAATAAACTGTGTTTGAGTAGAATAGTAATATTCACTGTCCCTGTCTTTTTTTCTTATATTTTATTATGTTTATATATGAGTAAAGAATGGACGAGGCATATGTTAGTGAGTAGTGTAGAGTTAATGAGAGTGTCGTGGTGGTCACCACTGACCTGTCATTACCTACCTACCTCCGCTAATCATCTCACTCCTACCACCTCGCCTGCCTCTCCCCTCCCTACATAATCCCTTACTCCCATATTCCCCTTATATCCTATTCAATCATTACCCCCCTACATGACAACGACGGACGACGCCAAGGAAGGTAAAAACATTGTAGGCAAATTACTAGAGTCAATTATAGCTGAGATTATAAGAAGCCATCTCGATAAGCATAGCTTGATTAATGATACTCAGCATGGATTCACAAGAGGCCGGTCTTATCTAACTAATTTATTAAGTTTCTTCAGTAAAGCTTTTGAGGCTGTTGACCAAGATAAAGAATTTGATATTATTTACTTAGATTTTAATAAGGCTTTTGATAGAGTTCCGCACTAAAGACTGTTAAAGAAAGTGGCAGCTCATGGCATTGGGGGAAGAGTGCTCTCGTGGATCGAATCATGGCTCACAGACAGGAAGCAGTGTCCATAAATGGGGTTGAATCCGAGTGGGGATCAGTAACAAGTGGCGTTCCACAGGGATCAGTCTTGGGCCCGTTGTTGTTTATAATATATATCAATGATCTTGATGAAGGAATTACTAGTGATATGAGCAAATTCGCCGATGACACAAAGATAGGTAGGATAATTGATTCAAACGTAGATGTTAGGGAACTTCTGAAGGATTTAGACAAACTCTATTCTTGGTCAGAAAAGTGGCAGATGCAGTTCAATGTAGATAAATGCAAGGTTCTGAAGGTCGGGAGTGTCCATAACCCTAGCACTTATAAGTTAAATAATGTAGAACTTAGCCATACAGATTGCGAAAAGGACTTGGGGGTTATGGTAAGCAGCAACCTTAAACCAAGACAGCAATGCCTAAGCGTACGTAATAAGGCAAATAGATTACTGGGATTTATATCAAGAAGTATAAGCAACAGAAGTCCAGAAGTGATACTGCAGCTTTATACATTATTAGTAAGGCCTCACCTAGATTATGCAACTCAGTTCTGGTCTCCATATTACAGAATGGACATAAATTCGTTAGAAAACATTCAGCGTAGGATGACTAAATTAATACCTAGCATTAGAAGTCTTACTTATGAAGAAAGATTGAAGACTCTTAAATTACATTCACTTGTTAGACGAAGATTGAGGGGAGACATGATCGAAGTGTATAAGTGGAAGATAGGTATTAATAAAGGGGATATTAATAAGGTCTTGAGGATATCTCTCCAAGAGAGAACCCGCAGTAATGGATTTAAATTAGATAAGTTTAGATTTGGAAAGGACATAGGAAAGTATTGGTTTGGAAATAGGGTAGTTGATGAGTGGAACAGTCTACCTAGTTGGGTTATTGAGGCTAGGACTTTAGGTAGTTTCAAAATTAGGTTGGATAAATACATGAGTGAGAGGGGTTGGATTTGAGTGGGACTTGCAAATGAGTGGATAGAGTTATTAGAGCTTATTTCTTGGGTAGCATTGAAAATTAGGTTGGACATATGTTTTGTTAGTGGAATGGATTGTAAAGGACCTGCCGATTATGGGCCAACAGGCCTGCTGCAGTGATCCTCCTTTTTTATGTTATGTTCTTATGAGAAATTCCTATCCAGGTGCAAAAGAAGAACCGAGAACAGAGTGAACCCATGGGTCGCCCAAAAGTGAAGAGAGGCCAAAGCAATATGTTAAAGTATGAAAAAAAAATGTATAGAAGGCAAAGAACTCAGGAAAACAAGGAATTGAGCAGAAAAGTCAGAAACAAATATGTATGGGATAAGATGAGAGGCTTTGATGCAAATAATCAGGCTGAAAAAGGACGGAGGGAAGCTCACAATTAATGACAAAGAGGACAATGTAAGAATTTTATAGAAAAAGCCTCTTCAGTATTCCAGGTAAAGTGTATGGCAGAGTTATTATTGAAAAAAATAGGGGTATAATAGCAGGAAGAGTGTGGTATGTACAGATCAGCGTATAACTGAACAATATTTGGATAAAGGTAAGGAAGTTATCGTTGCATTTAAGAATTTAGAAAAGACATATGATAAAGTGGAAATGAGAGCAATATGGCACATGTTGCAAGTGTATGGAAGAGGTGGTAGGTTACTTAAAGAACCTAATAAATTTTTATAAGGAAAGCGAGGCTCAGGTTACTGTATGTAGGAGAAAGATTATTTTTCCAGTTAAAGTAGGTCTTTGACAGGAATATATGATGCCACCACAGGGTTGTAAAATAAGTAAATGATAGGGTGTTACGAAGAGTCGTGGGATGAAAAAAAAATCTAACACAAAGTGAATATCATAGTTGCTTTTTGCTGATGACCCTGTGCTTTATGGAGATTCTGAAGAGAAATTCAAAGGTTGGTAGACGAATTTTGGAATGTTTTAAACGGAAATTAAAAGTGAACTAGGAAAGAGCATGGTGATTAGAGTAGCAAAAAAAAAAAGGTAATACAAGAGTAAATATCAGTTTGGAAGAAGTATGGAAGATACGAATGTGTTCAAATATATGAAAGACTTGTCGTCGGATGGCTATATGAAAGATGAGGTGAAACATACATGAGGAGGAGAGGTGAGTGAAGGCAGAGAGGGAAATATAGAAGCTTAAAGTGCTACCAACACACTTAGGTGGGTGTGAAGCATGGGTTTTAAACATGGGTAGAAACAGTGGAAATGTCATGTCTAGGTACTTGCAAGTGCGGTGTGAATATTATGCAGAGAATTCGTGATGTGGAAATTAGCAGGAGGTGCGGAGTTATTAAAAGTATTATCTAGAGAGCTGAGAAGGGGTTATTTAGGTGATTTGGACGTTTAGAATGTATGAAACAAAATAAAATGTGTGAGAGTATTAGGAGTGAGTGCAAGCAATTTTTTTTAACTCTGTGCTGCTGGAGAGTGAGTTAGGTAACATTTATGAAGGGATTCATGGAAACCTGTTAGCTGGACTTGAGTCTTGGAGGTGAGAATACAGTATCTGCACTCCGAACTCCTCAAGGGAGGTTCCCTGACAATGGTGAGGGGCTCTTGATCTAGGGAATTGGATTTGTACTCCAGTTCCATGGCTTGAGCCTGAATGCTTCCTATCCCCCCCTCCTCTTGCTCTGTATAATCCTACTGGTTTAGCGCTCGGGTGGATATTGCTGCTCGGAGGGGCAGCTGAGCTGTAATGTCGGTGCCCCTTCGGCAAAACGATAATGGAGTGACTGATGGTGAAATTGTTTCTTTTCTATCGGGTCGCCCTGCCTCGGTGGGAGACGGCTGGTATTTAAAAAAAATATTATTATTATTATTAGTAGTAGTAGTAGTAGTTGTTGTTGTTTTTGTTGATGTATCTGCAGCAGCATCTGTAGGAAAGACACAATTTTTATGTCACGAACGAATGTTGCTATATATTTTCGTCCATAGCTTGTCAGTGTTGACTGTTAACAATATGAGATCCAACACTGACATGAGACGCAACACTGACATGACACAACACTGACATGACACACAACACTGACATGACACACTACACTGACATGACACAACACTGACATGACACACAACACTGACATGACACACTAGACTGACATGACACAACACTGACATGACACACAACACTGACAGACACAACACTGACATGACACACAACACTGACAGACACAACACTGACATGACACACAACACTGACATGACACACTACACTGACATGACACACAACACTGACATGACACACAACACTGACACCTGTGTAACACCGGTTGTGATTGATCACCATTCTGACTTCATCCCATGAATGCAATATTTCTCTTGCCATTTAGTCATGTATACAACGATCATTGGTGAAAATTTACCCTCCAGGTCTATGATCAGCAGTTAACAGTCTCCGGTGTGAAATTCTGCCAGAAATCTTAGTGAAGTCAGTTAAAGATAATGACACCACTACATCAAACACCATTATGAAAAAAGTCAGAGAATTTGTTAGGCCACAATGATGCCTTAATGAATAGGTACTGAAACTCAATGATCAACTTATTTTAATCATCAAGATGATTTCGAAATGTGTCTGCTGATATTGAGTCTCTTAATTTGCCCTTTCTTGACGTCTCTTTGTGGAGAATAATACTGTTGATCACCCTCCAGGTGACTGTGGTTATTTACTGAAGAAGCTACCTTATTTTTCATACTATGTCTTCGGACCTATGTGCCAAAGAGGCAAAAAAAAAAAATACTATAATTCAAAAACATTGTTGTGTTATTACGAGAATGTTGCCCATAGCAAGATCGAAATGTATTTTTTCTTTCCCTAGGCTGTAGTCAGATACTTGAAAAAAAAAATCTCTGGGATTGGTACTGGTGTTGCTTGCAACTTTGCTTTCACATTCTCGTTAATCCAGAGGTCGGTGGGGCAATGCAGAAGTAGGTGGCGTAATCCGGGAGTCGGGGTTATAATCAAGAGGTCGGTGGTGTTGTCTGGAGGTCGACTGTTCAGATGTTGGAGGTGCTTTCTGGAGGTAACCTGTGCTATTCTGAGGTTGGGTGTTGCTATCCGCGGGTCGGTGGAGTTACTCTGCAGGAAAATTTCTGGTGTCAAGCCAATGTGAAGGTTGAATCCGTGGAAGAAATTAGTGGGTGTTACGTTTCCTTGTAAATTTCAGACTAAAACTTGTTTCTTAGTTCCAAGAACGGAGAGAGAGCGAGAGTGAGAGAGAGGGAGGGGGAAAGAGGGTTGGAGAGAGATAGACGGACAGAGACAGAAAGACAGAGAGAGAGAGAGAGAGAGAGAGAGCGATAGAGAGCAAATGTGCCACAACGAAGTGTGTTTGGGCCATTGCTTTGGAATGTTATTTCAATGACCTTCATCTCATCCCAGAATCCCAAGCATATGCGGACGACTGTACTCTGACATTTACTTATCCAAGAGAGGACATGCCAGCTGCTCTAAGCTACATCAATCACCAGCTAACAGACATGTCCCCATGGGGAAAACGATGGCAGGCCACATTTGCACCTGAGAAAACACAAATGATGATGGTCTCTAGGCACCATAATGGTAATGCTGGAGAAGTAGTAAGAATGAATGGGAAGAGTATTGGTACCCGTGGAGGAAGTTGATATCCTTGGGGTGAAATTTGACGCCAAACTCAAACTGACTATGGAGAACCACACTGAAAATCTTGCAAACAAAGCGACACATCTCGTATCTGTTTGACAGTAGAAGTTGCAAGATTCTGTATGAGTCCCAAATGTGCTCACACCTTGAGTACATATGCTACATCTTCTTGGAATGCCTGCTCTCCGTCTCATCTACGAATTCTTAACAGAACAGAGAATAGGGCAAGACTGCTCATCTCTCGCTCGGACCCTGCCTAGATAGCTCTGTTATTTCAGCAGAGCCTACAACACAGGAGGGATGTGGGTGGCCTTACTGTTATGTACAAGGCCAATATTGTCAAAGTACCACACTTGGCTCCACTCCGAGAACAGTGAAAAGTGAGCTTCTACACAAGACGGACAGCAAACAGCAACTACACTCTGTACCCTACTCCAGAACATCACTACATCTAAGATCAATTATTCCCACAGTTTCAAATATTCCATTCCACCAGGCATAAAGTCAATGACCAATGGATATTCAACTATTTAATGATGAAGGTCGTGTGCCTCCTCCTTTTTCACAAAACTTACATATAGTATAAGCAGGGATGGGAGGCTCACCTGTAGTTCCATGCATCAGCCACAAGTGGTGAGATCCCAACACTCTAGTGGACGTTGTATGTTGCAGTTCATAGTGTTTGATGCTAGTACTCCAAGGAGGGAGACACTGTCGCGCTGGCAGTGTAAGGGAAAGATAAGAGGGTTGGGATAGTGACATGTAGAGAAGGTAGTTGGAGAGAGAGAAAGAGGGAGGAATGTAAGGGTGAGATTAAGTAGGGATGAAATGAGAGAGAGCGTAGAGTAAGGAAGATATACGGTAAGGTAGAGGAATACTTAGGAAAGATAGCAGAGACTATGTACTGAGAAAAGCTATTTGCTTCTGCCTCGATTAAAGACTTCAGTGTATCATCTAGATGTATGAGTCAAGGACAGAAAAGCAGAAGGTTCTCTTGCCACTCTCCATTCCTTCCGGTTACTGACGTCAGGAAAAAGTGAACTATAAAGTACCATAACATACTGGAAAAAAAAAACGTAATTTACAGAAGAGACGAAACTGGAAGACGTGCACAACAACTGCCTCTAAGCTATTTCTGCTTGTATCTTAAACTAATCGTGTTATTTCACTGTCTCTCACACAGCTGTGTGTACGAGTGGTTCTGGTTACTGCCAGTTCTGGCATGACTATCACAGCCTACAACATCTACTACTACTGTTCTTGGCTTGGTAGCCTCGTTGTCAGCTGGGACGGTCGGGAAAAGAAAGCAGGGTTAGGGGTGATGGGGATAGAGTGTAGGATAGAGAGAGTGAAGAGAGTAGAGGAGAGATAGGAGTAAATAGTGGAGAATGTAGGAGATTAGGGATAAAAGGAATGTTGGGAAGAAAATGAAGTGTTGAGGAAATAGGAGAATCTAGTAATTAAGTGCAAAGGAAGAGAAGGGATAATAGTAAAGAGATGGGTTGAATAGAAGGGTAGAGGGACAGAGGGGATGGATGGCAGTACTCTGGAACAAATAAACGACCAGAGAACAACAACAAAATATCACAGTATCTATGGTGGCGGCTCCCATAACTCTGACAGTGTGATGGCGGGAAATACTGTTATTGTAAACTAGCCTGATGGTACTATAATACAGCCTGATGGTATTAATGTAGCCTGATGGTGCTATAACACAGCCTGATGGTACTATAATACAAGCTGATGGTACTATAATACAGCCTGATGTTACTATAATATAGCCTGATGGTATTATAATATAACCTGATGGTACTATAATATAGTGTGATGGTACTATAATACAACCTGATGGTACTATAATACAACCTGATGGTACTATAATATAGCCTGATGGTACTATAATACAGCCTGATGGTATTAATGCAGCCTGATGGTGCTATAACACAGCCTGATGGTACTATAATACAACCTGATGGTACTATAATACAACCTGATGGTACTATAATACAACCTGATGGTACTATAATACAACCTGATGGTACTATAATATAGCCTGATGGTACTATAATATAGCCTGATGGTACTATAATATAGCCTGATGGTACTATAATGCAACCTGATGGTACTATAACACAGCCTGATGGTACTGTAATATAGCCTGATGGTACTATAATATAGCCTGATGGTACTATAATACAACCTGATGGTACTATAATATAGCCTGATGGTACTATAATGCAACCTGATGGTACTATAATGCAACCTGATGGTACTATAATATAGCCTGATGGTACTATAATACAGCCTGATGGTACTATAATACAACCTGATGGTACTATAATATAGCCTGATGGTACTATAATGCAACCTGATGGTACTATAATGCAACCTGATGGTACTATAATATAGCCTGATGGTACTACAATATAGCCTGATGGTACTATAATACAACCTGATGGTACTATAACACAGCCTGATGGTACTATAATATAGCCTGATGGTACTATAATACAGCCTGATGGTACTATAATATAGCCTGATGGTACTATAATACAGCCTGCTGGTACTATAATATAGCCTGATGGTACTATAATATAGCCTGATGGTACTATAATATAGCCTGATGGTACTATAATACAACCTGATGGTACTATAATACAACCTGATGGTACTATAATATAGCCTGATGATACTATAATGCAACCTGATGGTGCTATAACACAGCCTGATGGTACTGTAATATAGCCTGATGGTACTATAATACAGCCTGATGGTACTATAATATAGCCTGATGGTACTATAATACAGCCTGATGGTACTATAATACAACCTGATGGTACTATAATACAACCTGATGGTACTATAATATAGCCTGATGGTACTATAATATAGCCTGATGGTACTATAATATAGCCTGATGGTACTATAATATAGCCTGATGGTACTATAAAATAGCCTGATGGTACTATAATACAACCTGATGGTACTATAATACAGCCTGATGTTACTATAATATAACCTGATGGTACTATAATATAGCCTGATGGTACTATAACATAGCCTGATGGTACTATAATACAGCCTGATGGTACTATAATATAACCTGATTGTACTATAATATAGCTTGATGGTACTATAATACAGCCTGATGGTACTATAATATAGCCTGATGGTACTATAACATAGCCTGATGGTACTATAATACAGCCTGATGGTACTATAATATAACCTGATTGTACTATAATATAGCTTGATGGTACTATAATACAGCCTGATGGTACTATAATACAGCCTGATGGTACTATAATACAACCTGATGGTACTATAATATAGCCTGATGGTACTATAATGCAACCTGATGGTACTATAATGCAACCTGATGGTACTATAATATAGCCTGATGGTACTACAATATAGCCTGATGGTACTATAATACAACCTGATGGTACTATAACACAGCCTGATGGTACTATAATATAGCCTGATGGTACTATAATACAGCCTGATGGTACTATAATATAGCCTGATGGTACTATAATATAGCCTGATGGTACTATAATATAGCCTGATGGTACTATAATACAACCTGATGGTACTATAATACAACCTGATGGTACTATAATATAGCCTGATGATACTATAATGCAACCTGATGGTGCTATAACACAGCCTGATGGTACTGTAATATAGCCTGATGGTACTATAATACAGCCTGATGGTACTATAATATAGCCTGATGGTACTATAATACAGCCTGATGGTACTATAATACAACCTGATGGTACTATAATACAACCTGATGGTACTATAATATAGCCTGATGGTACTATAATATACCCTGATGGTACTATAATATAGCCTGATGGTACTATAATATAGCCTGATGGTACTATAAAATAGCCTGATGGTACTATAATACAACCTGATGGTACTATAATACAGCCTGATGTTACTATAATATAACCTGATGGTACTATAATATAGCCTGATGGTACTATAACATAGCCTGATGGTACTATAATACAGCCTGATGGTACTATAATATAACCTGATTGTACTATAATATAGCTTGATGGTACTATAATACAGCCTGATGGTACTATAATATAGCCTGATGGTACTATAATATAACCTGATTGTACTATAATATAGCTTGATGGTACTATAATACAGCCTGATGGTACTATAATGCAACCTGATGGTACTATAATATAGCCTGATGGTACTATATATAGCCTGATGGTACTATAATACAGCCTGATGGTACTATAATATAACCTAATTGTACTATAATATAGCTTGATGGTACTATAATACAGCCTGATGGTACTATAATATAGCCTGATGGTACTATAATATAGCTTGATGGTACTATAATACAGCCTGATGGTACTATAATATAGCCTGATGGTACTATAATATAACCTAATTGTACTATAATATAGCTTGATGGTACTATAATACAGCCTGATGGTACTATAATATAGCCTGATGGTACTATAATATTGCTTGATGATACTATAATACAGCCTGATGGTACTATAATATGGCCTGATGGTACTATAATATAGCCTGATGGTACGATAATATAGCCTGATGGTACTATAATATAGCCTGATGGTACTATAATATAGCCTGATGGTACGATATGGCCTAATGGTACTATAATATAGCCTGATGGTACTATAATATAGCCTAATGGTACTATAATATAGCCTAATGTTACTATAATACAACCTGATGGTACTATAATACAGCCTAATGTTACTATAATACAACCTGATGGTACTATAATATAGCCTGATGGTACTATAATATAGCCTAGTGGTACTATAATATAGCCTGATGGTACCATAATACAACCTGATGGTACCATAATACAGAAATATATTAAAATTAATAAATATGCAGCATACTTGCTGCACTCAAATCTGTGGAAACTGCGACCTCAGACAGTTTAATTATAACTGACTCCTTTTCCTCAGCACTTATTCTAAACAGCCAGAAATGAAAGTAACATATGAATGAGTCTAGGCACAATATACACAAATTATTAAGAAAAGTATTAGAGTTAAGGGATGGTGGGATATTTTTGGGGGGGTTATTTTTGTTTTTGGTCCACTTCCAAGTGTAACTCTATGCTGTTATTAAGGAGCAGTTTGCATCCTACACACTTGTGTGCATGGACTCCTTATTGCTAAGTTGCTAGATATTGCAAAATTGTATTTATCTTAAAACCCTCCCTGTCCTACAAAATTGGTAAGTTGTACAATGTTCTAGTCAACATCAGATGAAAGATAGTTAGATTATCTAAATTTCAAACTTTTTTTGCGAGAAATGTCAATAAATTGCATTATAATTTCTTTTTTTTTTTGGGGGGGGGCGTTTTTTGGGAGAATGAGTCAATAAAAACAAAATGGTAAAACATATTGCAAAACACCTCTGAATATTAATAGAACCATCATTCATCAATATTGTATGAAAAAATCATGACACTCATATTATTACTCTTTGCAAAAAAAAAAAATTTAATAACTTATTCCTGAGTTATTCAAATTTTTGTTTCTATAAAGCTCTATCTATGGACATGAAAAAGCAAATTTGAGCGTGTTGCAAACCCCTATCATTGTTGATAACCCAGAAGCAACTGAGCAGCAACAACTCTGTGCTCTTCACTTTAGTCATCACACAACTTGCAATGTTGAGTATTTAGAATGAAACAATCATAACAATAGTAATTTTTGGAGTAAAAAAAAACGATAAAAACACTACATGTCCTCTTGATGACAACAAAAACATAATTACATTTTTGAAAAAAAAAGTAATTAGAAATATGAATTTTGCACTATTTTTTGGTAAGAAAATCTAAAATTCCAAAAATTTTCAACATCAATTTTATGATCTCTAAATAATTTGCGCTCAGTTGGGTGCTACTCTGCCATTAGTGATGCATTCTGAGATCTGTGACAAGCTGCTGAGAGCGAATCTCACTTCAAGCTTGCAGTTGCTCCTTTGCTCTCTCTCTCTCTCTCTCTCTCTCTCTCTCTCTCTCTCTCTCTCTCTCTCTCTCTCTCTCTCTCTCTCTCTCTCTCTCTCTCTCTCTCTGTCTCTGTCTCTCTCTGTCTCTCTCTCTGTCTTTTACACAGGGCTTGATAAGGTTAGGTAGAGGATCCCTAGCTTTATTGACAAGCTATTTACAGGTTAAGGATTCCTAACTTTATTGGCAAGCTAAGAGCTGTTACCTACATCAGCTCATTTGAAAGCATTTTTGTTATAAAATAGATGTATTTTTGTTGTTATGAAACATACAAGTAGGGGACAGGATGAAGTTGGAGCCATCTGTGGGCCAGCATTTTCATTTGATCAACTGACTTTATCTCGTTGACGTCATAATGCTGTACGAATGTGTTCCAGACTCGACTCATCCTGGGGATAAATGATCTCAGATGAAGTGATGTTCTGGAGAAGGGTACAGCCAGAGTAAAGTGGCTGCTTTCTGCCCATCTTGTGGCATAAAAGCTTGTTTCACGTTGTCCTCGAAGTGGATCAAAGTGTGGTATTTTGACAATATTGGCCTTGTACATAACAGTAAGGCCACCCACATCTCTCCTGTGTTGAAGGCTCTGCCGAAATGACAGATCTATCCAGGGTGGGTCCAGGCGAGAGATGAGGCGTCATGCTCTGTTCTCTACTCTGTCAAGCAGTCGCAGATGAGAGGGGGGGGGGCAGGCGAACCAAGAAAGTGGAGCATACTCAAGGTGTGAGCGTACTTGTGCCTCATACAGAAACTTGCAACCCCTACTGTCAAGCAGATGCGAGATACGGCGAAGTGCTGTAAGCTTCCTGGCTGCCATGTTTGCAAGATTTACAATGTGGATCTTTATGGTCAGTTTGGAGTCAAATTTCACCACAAGGATATCAACTTTTCCCCAGGTACCAACACCCTCCCATTCATACTACTGCACCGACATTACCCTCTCTCTACCTATCTATCTCTCTCTCTACCTATCTCTCTCTCTACCTATCTATCTCTCTCTCTACCTATCTCTCTACCTATCTATCTCTCTCTCTACCTATCTATCTCTCTCTCTGGGTGGACATCTCTGTGGAAAGATTTCTTCTTCTCTTCTCTCCCGAGTAAGATTTTGTTGAGCAATCATACTTTTTTGCCAACTGTGGCACTATGTTCCCAGAGACTTATTGAGACTTAGTGATTTTTGACATTTTGTAGTGTTCTGAAACACTCGATTTAATTCAGGTCCCGAGTCTAACTCTCGATCTAACTCTTTTTTCTGGATGACATCTACGTACTGTCGAAATCGAGGACTGGAAGTTGCTAGACTAAGATTCA
Organism: Cherax quadricarinatus; assembly: GCF_038502225.1. Lineage (NCBI taxonomy): Eukaryota > Metazoa > Arthropoda > Malacostraca > Decapoda > Parastacidae > Cherax > Cherax quadricarinatus. The sequence continues at coordinate 47,679,315 of NC_091306.1, forward strand.
GTAGTTAGGGAGTTTTTGCTTGTAATGGAGGACATGTCGATTGTATCAAATTAGATCGTTTTTGTGGCTCTTCCTTTACTGTAAGAAGTTGTGCTGTTTACGGCTGCTATCTACATATTGCTGTTGGGTGAGCTGGTCACTGTATTGTTCAAGCAAACTGTGTTTATGGCCTCTCTGACTGGCGAAGTCGTTCCGCTGAGTAACCTGTCGATATAATCATTAACTACGCACTATGTAGCACAGCAGGTGGCACATTTCCCGATGATCATGATGTACATTAAGGAGAATCCTGTAGATCCGGACAATGATGGAGGCTGCTAAGTAGTCTGCAGTCCCTGCTGGCTGATTGATTGGAGTCATTCATCTCTGGTACAATGAGTACAGTAGTGGTGGTATGCAGAGTCTGAATGTGAGGAATGTAACGCATGTACTATGGAGCCAGTGATCGTGCCACCTGCAGGTACAACACCTGTTCAGACTATTCTAATCAGCATATCTCCGTCAACAGCAACAACAGCAATAATACACAGGGCACCACCGCTGTTGATATATAAATAAATAATTATTAAACAAGAATTAATTCAGTAGACAGGGTCAGGGAGTGACCAGTGAGCTCAGCTCATTGGTCACCCAGTGACCCTGGGTGACCAATGATCTCAACTGAAATTAAACACAAGGAACAAAGTATTTGGGCACTAACCTGACACTAATAATAAAAACTCAATAATTACAACTTAAGTACGTGAGAAAGCGTCAGCTATAATGCCACACGGACAATTTATATGATTTAAAACTATCTGAAATAGGCTCGATATTGAGACTCATCTCACAATCCTAGCATTTTTTTTCTCGTTGTGTTGAAAAATGCGAGAGGGATGTGGTTTGAAAATACTTTGCTTGTTACTTGCATTTAAATTCGGTATAGTATCATCGGTACTGAGCTCATTGGTCACCCAATGACCGTGTGTACTTAATCAACTCTTGTTTATTAATCATTTATTTATACATCAAGAGCAGAGGTGAACTGTGTATTATTATTAGCATGCAGTTGGTGAAGACGTGTTGACTGGAGAGATGAGCCTGAGGAGGCGTGGTACCTGGCGTTCTCTCACACTGCAGTTGTTGTACGTGGTGTTGTCTCACACACTGCAAGTGTTGTACCTGGCGTTGTCTCACACACACTGTAACTGCAACATTCACCACCAAGACAGTACATATTCTACACTCTCACATTGCATTACTTCAGACTCTACACTTCACCACCACTGTATTCATCGTACTGGAGTGAACTGATTCCGTCTCCAGTCAGTCACCATAGACTGCAAGGTACTTATGCAGCCTTAACTACTTTCTGGACCCACAGGCTTCACCTCAGTGACACATGTTCAACAGGAAACGCGCCATCTCTCGTGCTTCATAGTACACAGTCACTGATTATACTTCTCCAGTAAAAAACACTCTCCTTCAAGTGTTTCCTGTTGAGCAGAGGACATCAGCGTTTCGCTGGGCCACTGACTATGACTTTTTTCCAATAAATGTTGATAAAGGTATAAAATACCGACAAGATGATTAAGATACATGTACAACAGTCCCTCAGCCTGGAGAAGAATTCAGCATGGAGCTGAACTCTTCTCAGACTGAGGGACTGACCACCTCGAATACTTTTTCTCCAAGGTTGATGCATTGATTACATCTAGATTTCACTAATAAACCTGCTGCCTTTGTATTTGACTGAAGAAACCTACTGTGTAGGAGAAACTTTCAACAATAAAGATGAAGATTGAGACATGCAATATATGGGAACCATTATGGAGGAAACGTTTCGCCACATAGTGGCTTCATCAGTCCAATACAAAGTAGAAAGGTGTAAGGAGAGGAGGAGGTAATTAGTACCTCAGCCTGGAGTCAGTGTGTTCAGTCCATCAATCTTGTAGAATGTACAGCACAGGGCCGTAGGCGTGGCTTATATACTGTAGTCAGGTGAGGCGAAGCAGGAGGAGGCGGGGGTCATAGTGGTACCATCCACTAGTTGAAGTAGGTCTTTGTCCAAAGATTCGACTCCAGGTTGAGGGACTGTTTACCTCAAACTACTCCTCTCCTTACACCTTACTACTTTGTATTCGACTGATGAAGACTCTGTGTGGCGAAACGTTTCCTCCATAAAGATTCCCATATGTTCCATAAGTGTCTCAATCTTCAACTTCTCGGTTTTTTTAAACCATTTATCACAAACAATAAAGATACCAATTGTTGCACAAGTGCCTTGATCATCTATTTCTAATAAACTCAAGAGTTAAGGACATGAATCGCAGCACCAGCTGTGACAATTTGTCGTTCAGGTGGGGTCTTGTGTCTCCAGAAACTACAGACACATTTTCGTGTATTTTAAATATATATATATATATTTTAGCTCATAAGGAAAACAGCATTAGTGACATAATATCAGATAAAAAAAATATTTGCATATTATTTATGAGAGTGGTTCTATATTTTCTGGGGACATAATACCCCCACCCAGACGACAAACTGTCATACCTGATGGTACAATCCATGGTCTTAACTCCTGAATACATATGTAATATATCAAAGGGTCAATGACCCCGCAAAGCATCACTGTTCCATGTACAAAGGAGAATTTCAGTAAAGTTTTATTTATTCACCTACCAGGACTAAACTTATAGATACCATCCATCTTACAGAGCGCTTCATCAATAATATTTTAAGGTTATTTAGAAGAAGCATTCTTCAAATATTTAATAAAAATAAACATCAGTATTTTCTCAAAATCAACAAATTAGCATAGTGAGTTTTGAGTTCAGGAGACTAAGTGTTGAAAATTTGAAGACGATCAGATGAGTCATTCACCAGTTATAACACGGATTCCAAATAATCTAAATTTTTTTTTACTTATTTTTACTGCCTCACCGAATTTACCTACACGTAAATGAAGCTTAATAGTCACTATCTTAGTCCTAAGATGCATCACTTATTATGTATTGAAGCCATTCGTAAAATAGTGCGACAATAAATTTCCGCACTATTTTACGAATAAAATTGAACATTAAAATGGTATAAAATACCGACAGATTGTTAGGTAAGACACATATGCAACAGTTAGGTATCTTTATTTCGAAACGTTTCGCCTACACAGTAGGCTTCTTCAGTCGAGTACAGAAAAGTTGATAGAAGCAGAAGAGACTTGAAGACGATGTAATCAGTCCATCACCCTTAAAGTTTTGAGGTGGTCAGTCCCTCAGTCTGGAGAAGAGCATTGTTCCAAAGTTTGAAACAATATGGAGTTGAAGTGACAGGATGGAGCCACCAGGCACTAACTAGATTATTATATAAATAAATAAGTCAAAACACAGGAAAATATAAACACTATACAAATAAACAATGTGACAAAAACAAGCACACAGAATTACACACATATAATTAGGGGGATATGACTGAAACAGGAATAAGTAAAAAGGGGTATAAATAACTTGCTAAAGATATCTAACCAAGATAGGACTCGCATCAATGGATTCAAGTTGGAAAAATTTAGATTTAGAAAGAAAAGCATTGCTTTGGTAATAGAATTGTGGATGAGTGGAGCAGACTCCGGAGTAGCGTCACTGAAGTTAAAAACCTTGTGTATCTTTAAAAATAGGCTAGACAGTACATGTGTGGGTGGGTTTGAGTTGGATCTGTCCGGCTTGGGCCAGTTGACCTGCTTCAGTGCTGCTTCTGTCTTATGTTCTTAGGAGATTGGAATATTTTACTGAAGGCAGACCAAATCAGGGCAGGAAGCAGGTCAGGTCTCTTGAATGTCAAGCAAGGGCCAGACTAACTCATCATGCTTATCTCTGTCAGAACAGCAGATTAGGTCACTGAAGAGTCGAGCAGGGAACAGACTAGGTCATGACCCTTATCTCTAACCACCAGAGGCGCAGACCGGTTCACTGGAAGGTCGAGAAGGGGACAGACTAGGTCATGAACCTTATCTCTAACCGCCGGAGCAGCAGACCGGATCACTGGAAGATCGAGCAGGGGACAGACCAGGTCACCAACCTTATCTCTAACCGCCAGAGTGACAAAGCAGGTCAAAGGAAGGACGGGCCAGAAGCAGGCAAGGTCATCAACCTTGTCTGTTGTCGTTGTGACTGCAAGCTATCTTGAACGTTATAGAGCAACACACAGCGGAACATTTTACATTTGACACTTTTGGTGTTACGTGAGAGCTGCTGTGGAGGTGTGTGAGGTGAGTGAGCCCATAATGAAGCTAATCTGGCTTTCCCCGCCACCTTCCCCCAGCTCCCGGACATGCCTCCAGGCTAGCACCAGCGGCGGCATTTGTGTTGCGCTCGCAGCACCAACAGCACGTAGAAACAGCAGTAGTAAGAGCAGCATCTCCAGTAGAAGCAATGGTGTGTGTTGAACCTTCAGAAACTGAACGAAATATTTTGAAACCAAATCCGCTTACAGAATTCCCTCAACTGTTTTGACTGCTGTATTTAACGTGTGTTTTTGTAAGTATACGAATTTATATAAACATATATTCATCAATGAAGGAGCCAATCTCTGGGATCCTCTTGCAGATTTATCATCATGTTCGGCTTTTCCTTAATAACCACACAGTCCCTGGGATAGTCCCGTTTTGGAGAATATTGCATATTGATATTTGAGAAAGCAATATTAAGAATAGAGTCAGCCATCTGGCTGTGAGAGAGTTCCTCTCCTCATGTTAGAGGTCGGTGTTTAATTATCCCTAATTTCTCCTTGAGCACTTGTTCCACCCTCAGGCTCTTCACACTGGAATAACCCTTTTCCTTCCAGTCTTAATTCTCATCAAACATAAATATACAATACGTACACGCATGTGTACATACTTACATACATGCATATATACACACACATACTAACGAGGATATTACAAGCGAACGAAGATCAACAAGAGGTACAAAGGGATCTGGACAGGTTACAGTAATGGTATGACAAATGGCTCCTGGGGTTTAACCCAACCAAGCGCAATGTTATGAAGTTTAGGAAGGAGAAAGAAGACCGACGACGGATTACAGTTTCGGGCGAAAAGACTGCAAACCTCACTCAGGGAGAATGACCCTGGGGTGAATATTATACTGAGCATATCCCCTGAGGTACACATCAACCAAATAACTGCAGCAGCAAGGAGTCATTCACGATACTGTGCACCGTGTACGTCAGGCCCATACTAGAGTATGCAGCACTAGTATGGAGCCCCACAATTGGTCAAGCACATCAAGAAATTAGAGAAAGTGTAGATGTTCGCAACAAGACTAGTTCTGGAGCTAAGGGGTATGTCCTATGAGGGAAGGTTAAGGGAATTCAACCTGATGACACTGGCGGACAGGAGGACTAGGAGAGATTTGATAACGTCGTAGAAAATACTGCGAGGAATTGACAAGGTGAACAGGGACAGTATTTTTCAGAGTTTTCAACTGGAAGCTGAAAACTCAGACGAATCAGAGGGATGTTAGGAAGTATTTCTTCAGCTTTAGAGTTGTCAAAAAGTGGAACACACTAGAGAATGGAGTGATAGAGGAGAGATCCATACATAATTTTAAGAAGAGGTACGATAAGATTCTTGGAGCCGGGAGAGAGTGGACCTAGTAGCGACCAGCGAAGAGGCGGGGCCAGGAGCTTCGAATCTACCCCTACAACCACATATATAGGTGAGTACATACATATATACATGATATATATATATATATATATATATATATATATATATATATATATATATATATATATATATATATATATATATATACATGCATACACATATACATACATGCACGGATCTCTTGCTTAAAATTAACATTAATAACATTCTTGCAGTTTTCTTTCATATATTGTTCTGAAAAAAATATCCCTTGAGAGGATGAAAATTTCTGCCAACTAGTTTTCCCATTTTGGAGGAAAAAAATGGGCAAAGCGTAAATAAATTAATGTAGTTTTGAGATGCTTTATTATAACTTCTCAGTAAAGTGATCACTTTATTTTTCATGCCCATTTTATTCGGGAACTTTAGGATATACGCTTTATTTTAATGACCAAGAATCAAATATCGGGAATAAAGGACCGAGGATCGAGCCTCGTTTTCATTCAGCCCTTCCCCACCCCAACCCTTTCAGCACTTTAGTTGTTAAGTTTTAATAATGTCTCTAAAAGTTTTAGTAGTAACGATAGTGGGCAGTGTTGACTATGTTGACTGGTAAGCTCAGATGAACCTGCTCTTGAACCTCGAACTATGTTAAGGTTCTGATCAATGGGGTTCCGCTAGGCGGAGTCCTCATCCCCTTATTAATCAGGCCCATAGACAGAAGAGGAGTTTCTACTCAAGGAAATAGCACAGATGACCCTCTGAGGGAGTACTGAAGAGCACTTAATCCCTAAGGGATTAGTACCTGTCCCTAAGGGATTAGAGGAGAAAATCCCACAGGGAAAATTACAGGTGACCCTATTTGCTGTGCCATGAAAGTTGTTATCCTTGGATATTAGGAGCTTTGAAATGCCTTAGGGTTCAGGCAGTTTAAAATGCATTTTTGCCAGTAGATATCCTTTAGTTAATTGTATATTTGCTTACCAGGATATAGCTAAAACATTACATAATTGTGGCATTTTTTTAAAAATCGAGCGAGATCACATTTGTGAAACCTCTGGTGGAACCTTCACTCTCATGCTCCCATAATCTTGTTAAGTAAAAGGACACAGATGCAGTTAATGTGATATTTTGTGTCAACGTTTCGCTCTCCAGGAGCTTTGTCAAGCGTAACGGCTTGAGCGAAACGCTGCCACAATAAAATATCACATTAGCTGCATTTGTGCCCTTATACTTAACATATTGTCGGTAATTCTGCGAATATTGATACACTCCCACACTTGCTTTTGTAAAGTAAAAGGACACAAGTGCAACTAATGTGACATTTTATTGTGGCAACGTTTCGCTCTCCAGGAGCTTTATCAAGCCATTACAAACAATACATGGACACAGAGGGTATATAAAGGCTCAGAGTGAGGTGCAATACAAGCTGCCTCTTTCCAGTCCATATTTGTCCAACCTATTTTTATGTTACCCAAGTAATAGCTTTTATATCGTTTTACTCATGTACGAATTAATTGTTCTACCATATTGTATTACTTTTGTCACTAATATTACTACTACTACTACTACTACTACTACTACTACTACTACTACTACTAGTGAACATCTAAATGGTACCTCACTAGTATTGCACCTCACTCTGAGCCTTTATATACCCTCTGTGTCTATGTATTGTTTGTAACGGCTTGATAAAGCTCCTGGAGAGCGAAACGTTGCCACAGTAAAATGTCACATTAGTTGCACTTGTGTCCTTTTACTTTACATTTTGTCGGTAATTCTACTAACTTTATTCTAACTTGCTTTTGTTATCAATGTTTTATTTTGATGTACGAGAATACAAAATTACATTATTAAATTTTATTATTTTCTTCTGATGCACGAATAACCTGCACATAGGAGAGAGGAGCTTACGACGACGTTTCGATACGTCGTCGTAAGCTTCTCTTTCCCGTGTGCAGGGTATTTGTGTATTGTTCCAGTCACGGAATTGTACCATTTTGTTATTTTTTTCTGATAATTGTGTAGCCTTCCCCTTTTCCCCCGACGCCCCCCTCCCCCCGTCTCTCTCACTTACATAGTCACACACACACACACACACACACACACACACACACACACACACACACACACACACAGGCAGAACTACAAAGGGATCTGGACAGGCTGCAGACCTGGTCCAGCAATTGGCTCCTGGAGTTCAATCCCACCAAGTGCAAAGTCATGAAGATTGGGGAAGGGCAAAGAAGGCCGCAGACGGAGTACAGTCTAGGGGGTCAGAGACTACAAACCTCACTCAAGGAAAAAGATCTTGGGGTGAGTATAACACCAGGCACATCTCCTGAAGCACACATCAACCAAATAACTGCTGCAGCATATGGGCGCCTAGCAAACCTCAGAACAGCATTCCGACATCTTAATAAGGAATCATTCAGAACCCTGTACACCGTGTATGTTAGGCCCATATTGGAGTATGCGGCACCAGTTTGGAACCCACACCTAGCCAAGCACGTGAAGAAACTAGAGAAAGTGCAAAGGTTTGCAACAAGACTAGTCCCAGAGCTAAGAGGTATGTCCTACGAGGAGAGGTTAAGGGAAATCAACCTGACGACACTGGAGGACAGGAGAGATAGGGGGGACATGATAACGACATACAAAATACTGAGAGGAATTGACAAGGTGGACAAAGACAGGATGTTCCAGAGATTGGACACAGTAACAAGGGGACACAGTTGGAAGCTGAAGACACAGATGAATCACAGGGATGTTAGGAAGTATTTCTTCAGCCACAGAGTAGTCAGTAAGTGGAATAGTTTGGGAAGCGATGTAGTGGAGGCAGGATCCATACATAGCTTTAAGCAGAGGTATGATAAAGCTCACGGCTCAGGGAGAGTGACCTAGTAGCGATCAGTGAAGAGGCGGGGCCAGGAGCTCGGACTCGACCCCCGCAACCTCAACTAGGTGAGTACAACTAGGTGAGTACACACACACACACACACACACACACAAGAAGGCATGTATCACTGAATATTATCAAACTTTGACTCTAATATTAGAGGACGAAGCAAGAGTACATGGGAAATTGCAACAGTGAAGCAAAGGTACATGGTAAATTGCAACAATGTATCAAAAAATACCTAACGAATAGAAGACATGTTAAGATGGTTAGGTTAGCTTAGGTTAGGTTAGGTTAGGTTAGGTTAGCTTAGGTAAGGTTCGTCAGAAAACAGGATAAGTGTTTCCTGAATCGGGTCATAGTCAGATGATGACCCGCCGTTGGAGCTTTTGGTCATCTGACCGAGGCCTTCCGCTGGCTTACCGGTCCACCCCTTTAAAAATTATGGTCACAGTTATAAGATAGGAGCTAGTAAGAATTTGGTTCCTCTTAGGATAGGTATTAAGACGGTTGCTATTAATTTATGTAACTGAGTTGCCAGACCATATTGATTATTGCATATCATTGTTTGCTGATGATGTAAAATTAATAATAATAATAAATAATAATAATAATAACAATATAATAATGATAGATATAAACTAAGGAAAGATTTAATCGAGCTACAAGATTTGTGAAATAAGTGACTAGTGGAGTTCAACCCTAATTAGAGCATGGATATACAAACTGGGGTAGGCTAAGGAAGATCACATATATAGTGTACATTTTGAGAGGCAAAGAAAACTACAAACATGGCTTAGAAATAAGGATTTCAGAGTAAACTTTGCACCAAATATTACGCCGAGGTGCTCATACACCACATAACATCAGTCACATATGCGAAATCAGCTAATCTAAGAATATTCACGGATTTTTTAAATTTTTCAGCGCTCTCCTCGTGACGTATTTCTTGCTTATCATAGAGTATGCAGCACCATCATGGAACCCACAAAACATAGTTACGTTAGAAGAGAGCAGATAATGCGATACATCATTCAAATATGCAAGAGATTCAGTGGGTTTCACAGGGAAAACAAGCAAAGACTAAAATGCTGGACAAAGGCATGAGAGGACAAACGAACCTCGGGAATTTAAGATAGTAATTTTTTCATCCCAGGCGGTAAATAAATGGGATGAACTTAATATTAGAGGATGTGATGTATTCAAACTTTAAACAGAGTTTAGTAGCAGGAAAGACCAAGGAGTCCAAGAGCTACAAATGCCGGTTGATTGTAGGTTTAGAGGCGATACTGAGCTGAAATTCGACCACAATAAGCACAACGCGGTGAGTACACATACATCCCACATTCACATATATACAAGACAATAATGATTACATGATGCAATAACTCTACAAAAAATATTTCAGTACACTTATATAATAAAAACTGCCTTAATTAACTTAAACATTAGAATATAAGAATAACAGAGCTCCCAGCCCATGGGAGGCCCATGTCCAGTGATGCCCAAATGTATTTACTCTAACCTGTTTCTTCTGTGATACTTTTTAGCAGTTTATTCTACTCATATTCAAGTTCCTAATTTCTTTTTAAATCAAAATTAATTCTAATTATAAAATTATTTTCAGTACCATACGCCTATCGAATTATTTTTTTTTTTTCGATTTTTCACTTGCACACTTCATTTGGTCAGTAGGCCTACGGCGATGCTAATCCATCCTTATGTTACTTTCCACTTATGTCCTTAGTTCTTTTACGCCTTTATAGAGAGCGTAAATTTAGATTTCTCAGCCTATTTTTAGCAGAGTGCAGTCGCAAACAGGCGATCGTAACAATGGGGATGGTAATTTATAACAAGAGACCTTTCGCACTCTCGTGTGTCGTCAGGAGTTTTGCAATGTTGCAAGACTAGCAACAGGCAGTAAGGGAGAAATTCTCTCTATCCCTGGGTCATTAGGTCTCTTGCAGTGTTCCTCTCTTCTCTTGTTCCTATTTCTCTGCTAACATTCTACTATCTCCCCCCTATTTTCACTACCACTACTTCTTATTGCCAGCTCTATCACTGCTGCAATACTACTACTACTACTGCTAGTAGTACTCCTGCCACTACCACTACTACTACTGCTAGTAGTACTGCTGCCACTACCACTACTACTACTGCTAGTAGTACTGCTGCCACTACCACTACTGCTAGTAGTACTGCTGCCACTACCACTACTGCTAGTAGTACTGCTGCCACTACCACTACTGCTAGTAGTACTGCTGCCACTACCACTACTACTGCTAGTAGTACTGCTGCCACTACCACTACTACTGCTAGTAGTACTGCTGCCACTACCACTACTACTGCTAGTAGTACTGCTGCCACTACCACTACTACTACTGCTAGTAGTACTGCTGCCACTACCACTACTACTACTGCTAGTAGTACTGCTGCCACTACCACTACTACTACTGCTAGTAGTACTGCTGCCACTACCACTACTACTACTGCTAGTAGTACTGCTGCCACTACCACTACTACTACTGCTAGTAGTACTGCTGCCACTACCACTACTACTACTGCTAGTAGTACTGCTGCCACTACCACTACTGCTAGTAGTACTGCTGCCACTACCACTACTGCTAGTAGTACTGCTGCCACTACCACTACTACTGCTAGTAGTACTGCTGCCACTACCACTACTACTGCTAGTAGTACTGCTGCCACTACTACTACTGCTAGTAGTACTGCTGCCACTACCACTACTGCTAGTAGTACTGCTGCCACTACCACTACTACTACTGCTAGTAGTACTGCTGCCACTACCACTACTACTACTGCTAGTAGTACTGCTGCCACTACCACTACTACTACTGCTAGTAGTACTGCTGCCACTACCACTACTACTGCTAGTAGTACTGCTGCCACTACCACTACTACTGCTAGTAGTACTGCTGCCACTACCACTACTACTGCTAGTAGTACTGCTGCCACTACCACTACTACTGCTAGTAGTACTGCTGCCACTACCACTACTACTGCTAGTAGTACTGCTGCCACTACCACTACTACTGCTAGTAGTACTGCTGCCACTACCACTACTACTGCTAGTAGTACTGCTGCCACTACCACTACTACTGCTAGTAGTACTGCTGCCACTACTACTACTGCTAGTAGTACTGCTGCCACTACTACTACTGCTAGTAGTACTGCTGCCACTACTACTACTGCTAGTAGTACTGCTGCCACTACTACTACTGCTAGTAGTACTGCTGCCACTACTACTACTGCTAGTAGTACTGCTGCCACTACCACTACTACTACTGCTAGTAGTACTGCTGCCACTACCACTACTACAATAATACAACTCCCACTTGTTCTACCGCTTCCCGTAGAACAGGATATATTCTAGTCCCCTTCCCTTTGCGCTTCTCTGTGTAACTATTTAATGGTCGAAGTCGGACCGATACTCCGTCATAAGTTTCAATCTCCTACGTGAGGGTTATTTATGTATTACCTGGAGAGGGTTTCGGGGGTCAACGCCCCCGCGGCTCGGTCTGAGACCAGGCCTCATGGTTCAAGTCACGGTATCATGTCTATGTTTTTTTTTTTATTCTGTACTGACCGTTTTCAGTAATGTAATTGAAATGGTGAACCACAATGCACAGTACTCCGTTATTTGACTTCGGAAAGGATGTTGATAGTTCTACGGCGGTAATATCCAAGTACTCAAACACGAAAGAATTTACAACACTGCGAAGCTCAGCCTGAGTGTTTCTGAAGCATCAAGGAAGGTTCCTTGATGCTGGTGAGGGGCTCTTGATCTAGGGAATTGGATCTGTGCTCCAGTTCTCTGAATTAAACCTGAATATCTTCAACATCCCACCCACAAGCGGCGCTGTATAATCCTACGGGTTTAGCGATTCCCCCTTGATTATAACAATAATCTAAAGATTTACTATCAGACTACCGGACAACCAGATGACCACAGCATCCACCCTGCGTGTTAGTCAAGGCAGCTGTACCTTAGTCACAGCATCCTCAAAAATAGTAAACTTTAATCTGATAAACATTTATCCACCACAGAAAAAGCTAGACATTACAAAGAGCTATTACACGGCCAGTCAGAGACTTCAGGGCCGAGCACCTGGAATCGTGAACTATAAATAGGAAGGGCGTAGGGTGGACGTAGACAAGGACGATAAGAACTTGGACGTATTTATCGTCCCATTTGTCATCATTTGCGTCTCTCGTGGTGACCTGAGACTTTGTCAGTGAAAAATAACATTTCGTCTTGACAAATTAGTTCAAGACTCTCCTGGGGATCAAATCATTCTTCAGGAAGGCTCATGGGGATTCAGGGTTCCAGAGTAATGAAGTTCTGGTCAACCCCGACCTGGTGTATGTGTATGTGTATGTGTGTGTGTGTGTGTGTGTGTGTGTGTGTGTGTGTGTGTGTGTGTGTGTCTGTGTGTGTGTGTGTGTGTGTGTGTGTGTGTGTGTGTGTGTGTGTATGTATGTATGTGTGTGTGTGTGTGTGTGTGTGTGTGTGTGTGTGTGTGTGTTAATACATTTGAATAGGTTGACGCGAGTAAAAGTGAATGAGTGGATGTATTCACCTACAGGTGATGAGTGACAGGATGATCCAAATAAGTTGTGAAATCAATGATGCTATTGTAAACTTTAATCTCCTACCAGTGAAATTAGAATTTTCCCTGCCATACTGCATCCATCTCTACCTATCCTTGTCTCCGTCCTCCTTTACCTATCCCCCATCTCCATCGTCCTCTACCTTTCCTATTCTCCATCCTCCTCTACCTCTCCCCTTTCTCCATCTCTACCTATCCCCCTTCTCCATCCAAGTCTACCTATCCCCTTCTCCATCCTCCTCTAACCCCTTCTTCATCCCCCTCTACCTATCCCCTCCTCTATCCTCCTCTACCTATGCCTTTCTTCATCCTCCTCTACCTATCCCCTTCTCCATCCCCTTGTACCTATACCCTCCTCTATCCTCCTCTATCCTCTATCTATCCCCTTCTTTATCCTCCTCTACCTATCCCCTTCTTTATCCTCCTCTACCTATCCCCTTCTTTATCCTCCTCTACCTATCCCCTTCTTTATCCTCCTCTACTTATCCCCTCCCCCATCCCACTCTACCCATTCCTCTCTCTCCCTCTCCTACCCATTTCTCATTCAAACTTCTCAATATCTTCTCCTCCCCCCTCCATCTCCATTAATCATCTCTTCATGTCACTTTTTCTACATGCTTCTTGCCCTACCTTGTGTCTCTTTCTGCATGTAACTCTCGTGTTGATATATACCCACGCAGAAGTTACATTAATTATTTTTGAAAAGGAAAATGCAAATATAAAAATATCCTGCAAAATAGTTTAAATATATTGGAAAAGACTGCAGTTATAAGTTCAAGTCAACAGAAGTGAAAGCTAAGCTAACGTTATCTCTCTCTCTCTCTCTCTCTCTCTCTCTCTCTCTCTCTCTCTCTCTCTCTCTCTCTCTCTCTCTCTCTCTCTCTCTCTCTCTCTCTCTCAGTATGTCAAGGGTAAGAACAAGGTGAAAGCAACAATAGGACTTTCATCTAGAGGCAGCAATGGGCTTCTCATCAATAACAAACATGGCATCAACACTACAACCTTCTGGTCTGTGTTTACACTCGACCACGACACAAACCTACCAAGGCCATGACACTGCTTTGAGGGGTCTTAATCTGACCCAGCAAACACTAGCGAAACACCCAGGGGCCTCAGTGTTGTCCCTCGGGGCCACGCCATGATGTTATCTACATCACTGTTAAGATGATAATATCAGAAAGCAATCTGTGGTAGTCCATTATTCTTTAAGTACACCAAAACAATTGGCCAGGACTGAAGTGAGAGAATTACCCACTGAAAAAAAAAAGCTAATTAAGAAATTAATTGAAAAGATAATGCCAGTAACATTTATCACTTCCATGTTTATTTACTTTCACAAAGAGATCTACATTCCTGCTGTAAAAGACTCTTCAAAAATTTGTTTTTGTCTCTTCTAGGGAATTGTAATTAATAGAACGCAGACGTAAAAAAAAAAAATCTGTCCTGTTTGTTTTCAAATTTAAGTCAGACATCTAGCTACTTGTACACAAATAACCCGCACATAAAAGAGAGAAGCTTACGACGACGTTTCGGTCCGACTTGGACCATTGACAAAGTGTGACTTTGTCAATGGTCCAAGTCGGACCGAAACGTCGTCGTAAGCTTCTCTCTTTTATGTGCGGGTTATTTGTGTATCGTTCCAGTCACGGTATTGTGCCTTTTTGTTATTTCTAGCTACTTGTGTTTCAGAAATGCAGTCAACAGCAGCAGTCAAGTGTAAAGAAAACTATTTCCATTATTTATAGATCTTAGAATATTAATATAATTTGTTAGACGTATTTTTCAATGTGATAAAGTTAGTAGAATTACCGAGAGTGTGTTAAGTACAAGGACACATTTCAAATTAGTTGCACTTGTGTTCTTTTACCTAATATTCTCTAGTGTTTTTGATGAGGCAGACAAACAGGGTTAAGAAGGATTCAATTCTTTTAAATTATTTACCTCGTTCAAAGTCTCTTAAAATTGTGTGAATATATGTTTAAATGTTTTACTGTATTTAATAGGGCGTTGTTTTTTCAACGCTCACTGAGCAGTTCTAATTTGTTATTGAAACTCGAGTTGTCTAAACTTCTGCTGTCTGGCTTGTTTTGTAGCGCACATCAACTAGGTAACTGCCGCAGCATATGGGCGCCTGGCGAACCTGAGAATAGCGTTCCGATACCTCAGTAAGGAATCGTTCAAGACTCTGTACAATGTGTATGTCAGGTCCATACTGGAGTACGCGGCACCAGTGTGGAACCCACACCTGGTCAAGCACGTCAAGAAATTAGAGATAGTACAAAGGTTTGCAACAAGACTAGTTCCAGAGCTAAGGGGAATGTCCTTCGAAGATAAGGGAAATCGGCCTGACGACTCTGGAGGACAGGAGGGTTAGGGGATACATTATAACGACATGCAAAATACCACGAGGAATTGACAAAGTGGACAGAGACGTGATGTTCCTGAGATGGGACACAGTAACAAGGGGTCACAACTGGAAACTGAAAACTAAAATAAGTCAAAGAGATGTTAGGAAGTATTTCTTTAGCCATAGAGTTATCAGGAAGTGGAATAGTCTGGCAAGTGAGGTAGTGTAGGCAGGAACCATACATAGTTTTAAGACGAGGTATGATAAAGCTCATGGAGCAGGGAGAGAGAGAGAGAGAGAGAGAGGACCTAGTAGCGATAAGTGAAGAGGCGGGGCCAGGAGCTATGTCTCGACCCCTGCAACCACAAACAGGTGAGTAAATAGGTGAGTGCCATATTTTTAAATGTTCTGTTCAGTTAGATGTTCCAGTGCAAGTTGAAATCTTTGGGCGAATAACTGTGAGTGGAGGCTTAAGTGTATGTGTGGGAGCAGGTGTGTGGGAGCAGGTGTGTGGTAACAGGTGTGTGGTAACAGGTGTGGGGCCAGGTGTGGACACCTACTCCTCCACTTCGTGCCCACACACACATTTCATCACTCCTCGTGATATAACTTACATTATAATCAGGGATTCAGGAGTTACTAAAACAAGTTTTGCGAGAGACAGGTTGACGCCTCTCAGGCCAGATCACAGGGTGTGGTTAACTAATGTAAACTATACTGTGAAAGGGCGACGGGAGGTCAAGTTACCTTTGGACACCATCTTGCCTCAGGGCACTTGAAGATGTGTGCTTATGACTTAATAAAACAATAATAATCTTTATTTCTGCAAGTGCATGTACAAGGCCTGTATACAAGGTATACAGGCCTAGCTGACATTAGTGACATGCTACTGTATAGAAAGAACCTTGTTATACAGAGCACTTCCGGCAAATTAGGTCAATTTTGTCCCGAGGATCCGACTATCACCAGTCAGCTAATATCCAGGTACCTATTGTACTGGTAGGTGAACATGAACAGCAGGTGCTTAAAGAAAATACGTCCTAATGTTTTCACCCGTACTGGGGATCGACCCCCGGACCTCAGTTTGTGAGCTGAGTGTGCTAGGAATAGAGCTACGGGATACCGTGAACATAACCTGCAGCAGGCCTATTGGCATATAATAGGCAGGCTATTCACAAAACCAACCATTCCCACTTGTAATACGAGTGTTTCCCGAGGACAAGTGCTAGCCACGACCACTGACCTCTGTGCTAGCCCTCTGGTGGGTGCTATCAAAAACAGGCATTGAGCCAGCAACTCCCTTAGTAGGAGTTACTGGAAACACGGGGAAGGCATACTGTCAACACTCCTGGTAATGGATGAGCCGGGAAATAGTCAAGCAATATATGAGAATGGAAAGGCGTTTTCAAAGGCTGGAAAACAGACAAGGTTGGGATTCAATTCCAGTATATGGGAGAGTAAACAAGGACACACACAGCTCACTACTTTTCAGGTGAAGGCAGGTTGACACTCGAGGAGACCCTCGTGTAAGTGGTGGTACAGTTCTTGTGCTTCAGAACCAAAATAATGTTCTCCCTCCCGAGGCTGATAGCAATTAAGTGTTGCCTTATGAAAACTGCAGATTTCCCAGGGATGCGTCAGTACTCCCATAGTGTGATCTTCACCACACCTGGTACCCAATTGTGTATGTCGCCACACCTGATACCAAAGTGTGTATATCACCACATCTAGCACCCGCAAGTGTGTATGTCATCAAACCTGGTCCCCAAATGTGTATGTCACCACA
>NC_091306.1:47701597-47769097 GCF_038502225.1 Cherax quadricarinatus
AGAACTATTTGTATCTTACTTCTTGTGTTACTCCACTGACATTCACAGAGCGGTGTGAACCAGTAGTTCTGTTTCTGGTTACCGAACCATACCACGGGTGGGGTTAGAACCCGCGATCAGAGCGTCTCAAAACTCTGCTATATCTATCACTATCCACTATTACCAGTACTACTACTACTACTACTACTGACGTGGTTGCCAAGAAGTCAACTGATCACACTAATGTACTCTAGAAACATCAGGAATCCGTTGACTTCACATTGTCTTATCTGTTGTACGTATTTAACGGTCCGTGCACGTTGTAAAGTGGCTTTGGTGAGGGCTTAGTGAGCCGTCGAGCGCGGTAACGATAGTCCAAGAAAACGTTTTGCTCCTGCTTTCCGTCACAATACCTTATACCTTACTTGTAACAGTGACTTATTAGGTCCTGGAAGCTCTGGTATCTCCTCTCACCAGTGAACGATGTATTTAGTTTAATCCTTTACATACAAGCTGCCTGTCCATCTGGGTCTTAAATGACTGTTGTGGCTTTGTGCTTGCAACATTAGCGGGTAGTTTATTGCTATCTGCTGCAATTCTGTTTACATAAAAACTTTGCCTATGTTCGTGTATCATCATTTGCCTCGCAGTTTTGCTCCATTTTTCTCGAGTTGTGAGCTCATTCATCACTTTAAATAGTTCTTCGCGTTTAACTGCCTAAAACATTTAAAATTTTAAAAATTTGAACGAGATGTGGAAGCCACTATTGTCTAAGAGGAAAGTAGGTTGAGTGTTTTTGTGGTGGGAAAAGATAGTTATACACAGTTCTAGACATTTATTATAGGGAACGTTTCGCCACTCGTGGTGAAACTTTCCTCTAATAAATGCCCTGAACTGTACATAAGTGTCTTTTTTCACATCTTGTCAGTATCGCCATTTTTCAGTGTTTTTAGTTTTCCTGGTACTAGTCTGGTTACTCTTCTCTCTGTACCTCTCCAGAACATTTTATTTTACATAATTCGGAGGCGAAACTCGAATGGCATATTCAAGATGCGCTCTAGCAAGTGGATAATAGTGTGTCAATATGTCTTCTCCTCCAAGTTTATAACTATGAAACCTAACATTCCATCAGCTTTCCTGTTCGTGGATAAGCACTGCTTGAAATTGTTTCTCTTCTTTGTTATTTTTTTTCTCCAAAATTTAGCATTTATGGTTGAGATTGTTATACTCAGTATGCATTACTTTGCATGTGTCTACGTTGAAACTCGTCTTCTACATCTTCGACCAACCTTTCCAGATCATTCTGAAATTTTCAAGCACTCTGCTTTGGTTGCTGCACTTTTTCCAATTTGGTGGCATCCGCAAATTATGCAACTTTAGAAAAGAGGCCTACTCGATATTATTTATGTACATTTTGAAGAGGAATGAACCCAAAACTGATCCCTGGGGAACGTTCCACTCTCTAGTTCCTGTCTGTGAGCCAGTCACCTATGTAGAGAGTGAGATACAGAGACAGAGAGAGACAGACACAGACAACAGACAGACAGAAGGAAATGAATGACAGGAAGGGGAAAAAGAAGAGGATGGCTTACGGGAACAAATATAATAAGAAACAGAAATTCGAATAGGGGTAATGGAAAACGTTTACGTAATATACTGTACGTAAGCAAGTAACATTATATTTACCTCGACTCAGGTGAGTGGAGGGCGAGTCACACACCTCTGGGGGAAGAAAAGAGAAAATGTTCACAATCACGTGATTGTAATGATGACCCTCTTATTGGTGACCTTTGAAACTTTCATATTACTTTATGATAAATTATACAAAATGCATTACTTTTGTTAATCATAAATGTACAGGTCAGCTATTTCAGAGAATTGGGCTCTGGTGGCCTGGTGGCTAACGCTCTCACTTCATACGACAAGGGCCTGGGTTCGATTCCCAGCCAGAGTTGAAACATTGGGAGTGTTCCTTTACACCTGTTGTCTATGTTCCCCATCAGTAAAATGGATACCTGGGTGTTAGTCGACTTGTGTGGGGTCGCATCCTGGGACACTGACCTAATTTGCCCGAAATGCTGAGCATAACAAGCAGCTTTCTATATAGTAGTATGTCACTGATGTCAGCTAGGACTGTCTACCTTGTACATGTACTTGTAGTAAATAAAGATATTATTATGCATAATTATTTTACATTTACTTCATTAGTTAAATTAATTTAGCGCATCTGCAGTTTGCTGCTACATTCTTCTCTGTTTTCATACTATTAACTATAAAGGCTCAGAGCTTTAAGCCTATCTCAGCCGTACCTTCTACGTCGTCTTCGTCAGTGTTTTCCAGGCTTAGCAGTTGGGTCTAGTCCCGACTCTTTATCTTCGACTCAAGACATTCCTCTCACCGTCTATTCTTCGTCCTGTCCCCACTTTCCCCTCGCCCCTAGGGGTTCTTACCTGAGAGTCCTCTGTTCTGTTCTATCTCAGCAGATTTCAAAGCCAAATCCCAACCCATTCTATGGTTAGCTACCATCCTGCAAGATGCTACCTATTTTAGTCAGCTGAAGTACTGTTAAGCAAACAGGAGCAACAGAGGTTGACCTGTGTTAGTATGGAGTTCACTTGTATTTATTGTGGATTTACATTCTCCAATCAACATAGAATAATTTCTATGGAATTTCGGTTAAATCCTTTGGCCATCAGAAGTTTTGTCATTACAAAAGTGTTGGAAACTTGCTGGTAAGTTAGGAGTGCTGTACAAAAAAAGGAGTGAACCTGTTCTTTGTGCCTCCACTAACTGATGAGTGCTTAGAAAAAATAGCCAGTGAGAAGAAGGAAAAGGCAGCTAGAGGTTTAGGTTCTATTGTTCCTCTTATTTTCTAATCAGGACAGGCATCGGAATAAGTCTTTAATATAGGAACATTAATATATATATCTCGATTCCCGACGTTCTCAAAGCCAAAAATACCACCTTGTGATGTTCTTGAGAGAAGACTTCATGTGAGCAAGGTTCATCAAGAATCATCTCCATTGCCTTCTTCACAAGATAATGCCATAACCAACATTGTACGTCTTATCTATTTATAAGGGAGGTATAATTTTCCACCAGTTTACATCGGCAGTGATCGGAAATGGAGAGAGATAGTCCAGTGCTTATCTATCCTTGACTCACACACCTAATTATTCACGATAGTCCTAAATCTAGATAGAGCTAGATAGTGTTTATCTGCAGATAGTCTCGGTGTGGACTTCCAAATGTTTTGCTATATGTCTGTTTCGCGTTCTCCCATACGTATATTTTAATGTTACTGCACACATCCCGGTCACTGTTTACACTGGTGTTGTTGGCAAGATCATACCGATTACCCACTGAACGAAGTCCATCTGTTGTTTGTAATTTACGCTTCAGACACTCGTTGCGAAAGTGATCTACAGTTAGACACATACGACCTGTCTTTTGTTGACCAACATGTGTAACTGATAAATGTATTCGAAACTGTAATATACTAACAATGTAGAACCATTGTAATATATTGACATAATGTAGAACCATTGTAATATATTGACATAATGTAGAACCATTGTAATATATTGACATAATGTAGAACCATTGTAATATATTGACATAATGTAGAACCATTGTAATATATTGACATAATGTAGAACCATTTTAATCATTCGTGTTGTACTTGCCCACACTTTTCTGTCAAACTTTGTAAATCAAAATCAGTTTCTTAGGGTATTTATCTCAGTCATAACCCTGTATTTTCTAAAGATACATCTTGTAACTTGACTTCCTGTATCACATTGCGGTCTATAACAAACTCCTGAAATGTGGACACTAGTCGAGTACATTCTTCACCGTAGCTCAGTTCTTGAAGAGTTCTCTGATTGTTGTGTATTCCTGAAGGTAGGCCTTTCAGTGGCTGCCTGATATTTCTCGCCTTTCTCATACTTTAAATTTCCTTTACAACTTCGGAATGCCTTTTCCTATGAGCTTCAACTCTGATAGGAAAGTTGAAGCTGATAAGATTCACTGTACCAGGTGAAGGATTAACGCGTAAAATTGTGTAAATTGTTTTTCCCTTTGAATCATGTTAATTGACAGAGAATATTCCTCTTTCGAACGGCTTTACTATTTAATGGAAGATGCATCTTCCAGACAGGCTACTACTCGTTTTTTTTTTTTTTTTTTTTTTTTTTTTTTTTTTTTTTTTTTTTTTTTTTTTTTTTTTTTTTTTTTTTTTTTTTTTTTAGATGCGAATTTTTCGTTATAGTAAAATAGCTAATAAACTGGAAATCAGTAAAAATCATTGGAATACTTTAAGAAAGCCACTTCTGTTTGGCCTCAAACGTTTAGCACTGGAGTGTTGTGTTGAACTCAAGGTTCACGTTGTTACTGGGCTGTATTGCTCTTAATTTACCAATTTCATTTATTAAACTGTGATAACCATCAAATAACAAAACAATACCAGATCTCATCGACTTCATTATATTGACGTGGACCACCTGCAAAAATTTCTTACTCCCTCATCCGACTAACTTCACCTTTCAACATTGATAAATGGAAAAATGCAATTTCTGAATGGCTTCAAATTTAAGGTGCTACTGTAATTTAGGTTATTGGTCTCTATAAGATAACATGAGAACACGTCTTCGGCTTGGTTTCAAAACTGATATTCATTAGTTTTTGGTTTTATGTAATTTAGGGCTTTGTATGTACCAATTTGTTATTTTTATTAAAGAAATTAGGATTTCAGTTTCTCGCTTCAGATCTTTAGTGCTAATATTTAAATGTATTAAAAATTTCTGCAGCATTCTACACTACGCCCTTGAAATGAATTGAAATGCAGAAGGCTGTCGTTATGCAATATGGGAATACCATTGACAGATTGCACAGCAACAGATATGCATCTAGCATTTACAATTATTGTTATTAATGGGTTATAGTAGTTGAAATGGTGGTAGTAGTGGTGGTGGAAGCAGTAATAGTTTAATAGTAGTAGTAGTAGTGGTGGTGGAGGTATTATCAGTGATAACAGAAGCAATAGTAGTAGTAGCAGTAGTAGCAGAAATGATGGTACGTAGTAGCAGTGATGATGGTGAAAGTAGTAGTAGCAGTGGTGGTGGTGGTATTAGCAGTGATAACAGAAGCAGTGGTGGTGGTGGTATTAGCAGTGATAACAGAAGCAGTAGTTGTAGTAGTAGCAGCAGTAATAATTTCTACGTAAGGGTCATACAGGGCCAGCGAGATGGAAGGAAGGGAGAGGGCACCTTCAATTCCTTGGATCAATAGCTCCTCACCGACGTCAAGGCACTTACCATCTCCTTGCAGGAGCAGCCAGTATCTCCAGCAAGCAGCCAGGTTCTGAGTACCAGTCATCACTGGACGTTACCGCTAACTCCATGTTATTTATGGGTTTAATCTTACACCATCACAGGTGACCTTCATCATTTTTTTTACTTATTTTTATATTATCGTTTCCATAAATTATATTATTATAATTATAATTGTAACTAAGAGCTAAACCCTTATGGGTTAAGTAGGGCTGCTCTAAATTATATTGATTTTCAGTGAAAGTGAAACAGTAAAGAAGGAATAGCATAATATTTCGAAATGACAATATTATTCTTATTATCATTATTATTACAGAAATGCGCTAAACCCTGGGACTGGAAAATAAGAAACGTTCAGGCCTAAACCACGTAAAGTCAAGGAAGTTTCAATTCCCTGGATTCCCTTGAAGACTCGACTCGAATGGAGAATGATAATCATGATGAAGTCTTAAGCTTCCGTTAAGAAGAGTCTGTTTATTCTAAGTGTCATCGACACCCGTAAACAACGTCAGGCATATTTGAATCCCTGTAACAGGAGACCATTCACTCCCCCCCCCACGAGTCATTAACGTTCAGATTCGAACGTTGTCCCTCTTGACGCCAGTGATTAACGTTCAGACTTAAACGTTATCTCTTTTTTTAACGCCAGTGATAAACGTTCATTTTTGAACGCCGTCTCTTTTTTATATACCAGTGATAAACGTTCATATTTGAACGTTGTCTGTTTTTGCAACACCAGTGGCAAACGTTCAGATTCGAACGCTGTCTTTTTCTTCCCTCGTTATCAGACACAACGCAGGTGTTTTTTTTTCTAATTTGCAATTAAATATTCGCTATTTACAGGTTTACCTAATATAATCTATTCAAACTTGAATATCCTAGCTTAACATAAATAGAAAATTTAGTTAAAAATAGAAGCTTAACAACAATGATCTTTAGTCAAAAAAAATTTACTTAGATAAGGACAAACTCAAGTAAATAATTTTGTCCAGGTCAAAATACCTGTTACCAATGAATACCGGCGGCAGTGGAGCCAAAACATGACGCAGAGCACCAGAATACTTTCACGTTTCGTTCTCTGCAGAGCTTTTTCGGGCCCTGAGTACATAAATCTGTAAGAAGAGCGAAATGTTGTTCCATACGCAGAGCGAAATGTTGTTGCAGTAATGACTGGTCCAGTACCATGTGTCGTGTCTTCACCGTCAATTACATGGATCATGGATCGCTTGTAATTACGACCTTGGGGAAGTCAACCACGATGAGCGGTCTCGAACTGACGTAATCCTACTGAAAGATAATGTGAAGTGCAGAATTACCAGATTTATAAAACTCTAATAGACGTCAGATGTATGTAGGCAGTTGGCGGTTTCGCAGCCTTGTAAATTAGTATGACAGGTGTATTTACGTATAATTGGTGTATATACGTATGACTGTTGTATATATGAAAGAATGATATATATATATATATATATATATATATATATATATATATATATATATATATATATATATATATATATATATATATATAAATTCTATTGAATTCACGTGAATCATTAAGGCTGTTAATCACCTGTGTACTGACATCAAACACTTTCAGTGCATATAAACTAGAAGATACTTCCCAATGGGAAAGTACCACCTCTATGGCTGGACTGCAAACCCTCATCCTCAGAGAAGACAATAAACGTACCTCAGGGAAAATTCAAGGTTCTCACTCCGAACACTGCGTAAGTGTAAGGATCTCTCAACGTTACAAGTGTTCATTTTTAATTATAAGGGGAGACAAATAGCAACAGTATCGTCTACTGTTGATCTGTTTTTTTTTTTTTTTTTTTTTTCAATTTTTCCTATTCATCACCTGCAACCCTGAATAAAATTTAAGTAAACCCCCAAAGAACCTATAAAACAACCCTTAAACTACCCCGGAAATAGCTAACAAGCAAACAACTTTAAAATCCTTGAAGATTCAAATTCCTAAACAAGCACTAAACAACTCCTGAAGAATCTAGACAATACTGTCTACTTCCCGACTTGTTTTTCTTCGTAACCATTATCAACAACCCCTAATTAAACCTACTTGGCTTATCCATTATATATATATATATATGCACTACCAATGTATATACAAACGATTGGTTTATATATATATGGTGACTGTGTACATGTTACTGGTGTACTGTACATATGAATGATAAGTGTATATTTTTATGACTTGTGTGTATACCTAGGACTGGTGCGAGACCTTGTCAATGAAGTACATGACTAGATGAAAATACATTCAAGCGGTGAATTTGCGATTGGTGTACGTACCTACGACTTCAGTAGATATACATAATCGGTGTGTATGTCTAGTGCGTGTATGAGCCAT
Organism: Cherax quadricarinatus; assembly: GCF_038502225.1. Lineage (NCBI taxonomy): Eukaryota > Metazoa > Arthropoda > Malacostraca > Decapoda > Parastacidae > Cherax > Cherax quadricarinatus. The sequence continues at coordinate 47,709,278 of NC_091306.1, forward strand.
CAACCCATCTTTCACATGACTCAGGAAATCGTAATGACACGATTGTAAAAAACCATACCACGGGCGGGGTTAGAACCCGCGATCAGTCTCTCAAAACTCCAGACCGACTCACGTCGGTCTGGAGTTTCGTGACTCTGACCGCGGGTTCTATCCCCCCACCCGTGATATGGTTTCCAAATTCCACATGTTCTGCCGCTCATAGAAAGATCCATAATATTTCGATGCTCGCTGTGTGCTGCCAGGCGTAAGCAACCCGTCATTTTTACTTCCTCTGTTTTCGGGTAATTATACGAAAATACCGATCAAAAAAACATAATCAAATTAAACCAAACATAACTTAACCCACACTAACCGAACTTTAATCAACCTAATCCACTCTAACCAAGAATACACACTACATTTGCACCGAAACTTCAAACATTCAGACAAACATGTATGAAAATTCCTGTGAAACTCGTTACTCCATTTGGAGAGGGTAAATATATATATGCACGATAGACGCAAGAGGGAGACAGACCACGCACCTGTTGTATAATACTACTAAAAGATGTGTTTGAGATACACGAGCACTTGCAGCGGTGCTTGACGTGTGGTTAGAAAGTGAGGAGGTGTGTGCAGGAAAGAGAATGAAGACGCGCAACATGACACCTCCCACTCCGAACACTGCGTAAGTGTAAGGATCTATCAACGTTACAAGTGTTCATTTTTAATTATAAGGAGACACAAATAGCAACAGTATCGCCTACTGTTGATCTGTTTTTTTTTTCAATTTTTCCTATTCATCACCTGCAACCCTGAATAAAATTTAAGTAAACCCCCAAAGAACCTATAAAACAACCCTTAAACTACCCCGGAAAAAGCTAACAAGCAAACAACTTTAAAGTCCCTGAAGATTCAAATTCCTGAACAAGCACAAAACAACTGAAGAATCTAGACAATACTGTCTACTTCCCGACTTGTTTTTCTTCGTAACCATTATCAACAACCCCTAATTAAACCTACTTGGCTTATCCATTATTCTCTGCGGCTCCAGTTTTTATATCTCTTGATAAGAATTCAGGTACAGTCCGGTACAGGCAGCCTCAGTGTAGTCAAGCGCTGTACCAACACCCATCTTGCTCTAACCATCAAGGGACGTGGATATCGCTCTAAAAACCATCAAGGGATGTGGGTCTCGCTATAAGAACCATCAAGGGACGTGGGTCTCCCTATACGAAACATCAAGGGGTGTGGGTCTCGCTATAAGAAGCATTAAGGGACATGGGTCACGCTCTGGGAACCATCAAGAGGCATGGGTCTCGCTCTAAGAATCATCAAGGGACTTGGGTCTTGCTCTAAGAATCATCAAGGGACGTACGTCTCTAAGAACCATGACGGAACGTGGGTCTCAAAGAATCTCCAGTGACTAGTGTCTCCCTCAAAGAACTCTCAACGTCAGCGGGTCATGCAATAAGAACTCTCAACGTCAGCGGGTCATGCAATAAGAACTCTCAACGTAAGCGAGTCATGCAATAAGAACTCTCAACGTAAGCGGGTCATGCAATAAGAACTCCCAACGGACGTGCGCCTCCCTCCAAGAACTACGAACCATGGATCTTTCCATAACCAATAACGGTCGCGATAATAGTTTGGTAGTAGGTCGCTTGGACAAGGTTGGGAGGAGGGATGTGTGGGGAGGGAGGTATTTGTGAGAAGATAGGTGGGGAAGAAAAGCGGGGGAATGAGTAAGGAAGAGGGGTGGGAGAGGGGAAGAGGGGGTTGGAGAGAGAGGGTTGTGAAGGTGGGTACGACTTTTATTGGTGAAGTGTCACAATGGTATACCCGTTGACCCTGTTGCCGTTCAGTAGGTGTCTGGGTCAAGGTGCCCGATCAGGCAAGCTGGGCAAGTTTTTAGAGGGCAAAACAAAAATGTGAGTAGCAAAAAAGGTAGCCCTTAAACTTATGGTTACAATCTAATTACTATTATTACGTCTAGAGAAAAAGCATTAAGCCCGTTAGGGACATATATCGCCTAGAAAATCCGTGGAAGAGAGGGATACCTGCAATTTCTAGGATCAAGAGCGCTTTACAGGATTCAAAGCACCACCTCGCCCTTCAAGAGGAGAACACACTTAGGAATCAAGAGCTTGTTGTCTGAAGCCATCGCAGATATGCTAGTGTATGAGCATAAGTATACAACTATGCGTGCACTAAAGTATTTTATATACTCATTCGAATGAGCATAAAAAAACAAACAAGTACAAACGACCACACTGGTGTTGCCTTGCAACTTGCCAAGGAAAGTAACAAGACATTAACCAGTGTTTAGGAATGATTTACGGTCCATTTTATTATTGTTGCATGATTTAAAATTAGTCGCTGCTTCCGGTATAAGAGAAGTTACTCAACCTTTCGTCTTAAGTCAGTTGGTTTGCTTTCCTGGCCAGTTAAATAAGATATTTGTCGCAAACTTTTCATCTGTCTGTCTGTCTGTCTGTCTGTCTGTCTGTCTGTCTGTCTCTCTGTCTGTCTCTCTGTCTCTCTCTCTCTCTCTCTCTCTCTCTCTCTCTCTCTCTCTCTCTCTCTCTCTCTCTCTCTCTCTCTCTCTCACTAAATGCAGTTAAATGGGACAGTCAAGGAATGAGATGGAATAAATAGCTGGAAAGTGCCAAGAGGGAGAGGAGAATTTTATGTCCAGAAAAAGAACGGGCAATAACACAGATAAAAAGAACCCTTGCTTTAACCAGAAATGTGGGAGGCAAAAATAAGAAGCATAAGAGAATGAATAGGTGAGCGACGATTCCAGAACGATTCAGCAGCCAAGTTCATTTTGAACCAAAACTGCTTCACAGTCATATCAGAAGAGGGTTTTAAAAAAACTAGGTAATTCGATTGAAGAAGAAAGGAGGCGAGCTCACAGAAAATAAAAATGAAGTCTGCAAAGTGCTGAATAATCATTTTAAGGTTGTCTTGGTGGAAACTGGAGCGAAGTCAATAAGCCTAGGAAAACAAAGTGTGAATCAGCAGGTCCTGAACGTCATTCAAACAATAGGGAAAAATGTAAAAAAAATTTCGATGTAGTTGGATACCTCAAACGCATTGGGACTAACAAGGTCTCATCATAGATTCTGCGAGAGGAAGCAGAAGCATTTTTCAAAATACAACCGAAGATCTACCAAAGCACAGGGAGCGTTTCCTTACCCCTACTGTCCCCGTCCATTTAGCAAGCAGGTAGGTACCTGCTTGTTTGTCTACTGGTGTGGATTTCATCCTGGGGAACAAGATTGAAGGCCCACAATGAAAATAAGGCAGACAGTCGTCGATGACGCACTGACTTTCTTGGATTATCTTGAGTGGCTAAGCCTCCGGAGTTAAAAATCCGAGGAAAATCTTATCTACAACAAATGAACACAGGGCAGTTACAAGAGATCTGGAAGACAACAAATGGAAAGAAGCTCTAAGACCAGTTTTACTGACATGCATAGCCTGCATGGCGAAGACAGAGAAGTGTTACAAAATTCAACATCTGTTAGCATAGAATGTTAACTTACTAATACCCCTCTAGCAATTAGCATGTTTCTGGCTTTGTAACGGTTCATCAGCAAGTATTCAAGACTAATTATCCTGTAACCCTGTATCATACTGGGCTTTCAATAGTGCTTTTGGTTTAAGTGAAATGGATTACAACTGGTTGATTAAATACTAACAAATAAAAGTGTGAGATCTTTAATACATAAAAAAGGTGTCTAAGGTTAATAATATTTACCATCAACATTGCTTCAGGAATTAACGTAAACTTAGGAATAAGGAAATAGGCTCCTACACACCAAGTGCACAACTTAAAGTGATCTAATATAGGATATTTAATATTCTGTACATATTATTTAAATTGCACTTTTTGAACTTTATTTAAAACACTGCACAACATTATACCTTTAAAGATACAATACCATCTGGTATGTTAATGTATTGAATTGTATTCAAATGTGTACAAGTGAGAAGTGAGTATGAGTGTGTGTGTGTGTGTGTGTGTCTTGTACTCACCTATACTCACCTATTTGTAGTTGCAGAGGTCGAGTCACAGCTCATGGTCCCGCCTCTTCGCTGGCCGCTACTCGGTCACTCTTCCCGCTCCATGAGCTTTATCATACCTCTTCTTAAAGTTATGTATGGATCCTACCTCCACTACATCCCTTTCCAGACTATTCCACTTCCTGACAACTCTGTGACTGAACAAATACTTCCTAACATCCCTGTGATTCATCCGAGTCTTCAACTTCTAAATGTGACCCCTTGTTGTTGTGTTCCATCTCTGAAACATCCTGTTTCTGTCCACCTTGTCGATTCCTCTCAGTATTTTGTATGTCGTTATCATATCCCCCCTATCTCTCCTGTCTTCCAGTGTCGTCAGGTCGATTTCCCTTAGCCTCTCCTCGCAGGATATACCCCTTAGCTCCGGGACTAGTCTTGTTGTAAACCTTTGCACTTTCTCTAGTTTCCTTACATGCTTGACTAGGTGTGGGTTCCAAACTGGCGCTGCATACTGTGAGTAAAAACTGTGAGTAAAAACCTTCACAGTACCTTGTGGGTTACATATTAACATGACTATGATCAAAACTGTATCCATTAACCAACGATACTCGGCCTAAAGAGCACTACACAAATAACCCGCACATAAAAGAGAGAAGCTTACGACGACGTTTCGGTCCGACTTGGACCATTGACAGTCACACTGTGTGACTTTGTCAGTGGTCCAAGTCGGACCGAAACGTCGTCGTAAGCTTCTCTCTTTTATGTGCGGGTTATTTGTGTATCGTTCCAGTCACGGTATTGTGCCTTTTTGTTATCTAAAGAGCACTCCACGACTCTTTACACACCCCGTCTCTCGTGCCCTTCAGAACATGAATCTCAAATTGCCTTTGTAGGCTCACTCCCAGCTTAGCGAAGCCACGGAATGTGTTTACGTCAGTTCCAGCGTCCAGTTTGTTTAAGTTGGATATTAGACTCATGACATTTTAGTCTATCTTTTTAACAAACAGGCTTTAGATCTCGCGGCTTCGAACACCTAGGAAATATCAGTGTTCCTATGTAAGGCTTTATAAATTAGTTTCGAGGTCCATTTAGGGTTTTCAAGATTAATAAAGTCCCTTTTTTCTGGCATCGAAAGCCGTCTATAAAAAGTGTATAACAATTAAGATTTCTGGATCTTCCGTTGCCTGCCAATTCCCGGTGGTGCAACACTCACCTTGACAGTTCTACAATAAACGTGGTTCAGTCAGCTCTCTAATTTCGGGGTCTTTGCCTCCGTCATGAGCCCCGGGCACTATGTGTATGACCTACAAAACATAAACACACACACACACGCACGCGCACACACACACACACACACACACACACACACACACACACACACACACACACACACACACACACACACACACACACACACACACACACACACACACACACACACACTCTCATTACATCTGAATGAACACAAGCACTCAAATCCATCCATCAGATAAACTGTTCAAAAATGTACGTGCACACTACAGACCGGAATCCTTGACAAACTTACAATACAAAGTAATGGAGTGGATAATAAACAAAAGGTTTGTGGAACGCTGAGCTGGTCATCAGCATGGTTTCAGGTAATGAACGTCGTGCTTAATAAATCTTTTAGCTACCTGTGATACGCTAATTAAAGAAAGAAGATGGATAGACTACATATCCCTAGACTCTAACGGGCTATTATACAACCTGGAGACGAAATCCGGAGAAATTTTAAGAGAATACAAGCATGAACTTAATTATAAGTGAGTGCTAGGCGACATACATACACAATGATTAAAAGGAGAAACTAAACAGGAATGTTTCCGAGTGTTGTATATTAAGCTCCGTGCTGTTCCCGGTGAATGTTAATAATTACCGGCAAGACACCATAATTCTGAGGATGCAAGAAGAGGATACAAGAAGAACTGAATGCTCTACTGGTATTGTCGAGCAAGTGGCTGAAAGCTTTCAGTCTAATCCAATAGAAATCAGATGCAAATAAGTTTAAACTTAATGCACATAATATGTAAGTTTTACCAATGGCATAGAGGATTCACAGATGTTATAGGTACATAAAAGTACACAATGTAGATTTAACCTAGTCCTAGGGTAACCAAATACAGTCAAACACTGTGACATATTTTGGATCAGAGAAGACACTGTCTAGTTATTTCACAGAAATCAATTTCATTTATAAAATTGGCACATGACTTACACAACCTAGCATCAAGAGATTACTTCTTTCTTAGGAAAATATATCAGCACTAAAAGTCTAAATCTGACGAGAGCATTCATTTTCCAGTTATTACACAGAATTCAACAAAATTTGCAACCACAGCCTAGATTCATGAGACGTTTTATCAATGTCATACGATGTATCGGCCGGAAACATAAACACATATGCAGTATAATGTGATCCTTTTATTGACTACGTTTCGCCCACACAGTGGGCTTTTTCGAGTCACAAACAGATCTGTTTGTGACTTGAAAAAGCCCACTGTGTGGGCGAAACGTAGTCTATAAAAGGATCACATTATATTGCATGTGTGTTTATATTTCCATTGTGTCGGTATTTTATACCATTTATTTCCATCGATGTATCGGCCATTGAAGATAGATGATCTTCACAACTGTTACATTTTAATTAGGGGTCACATAGCGCCAGTAAAATGGGAAGCAGTCAAATTCAATCCAGGCAAGGGCAAGATCATATCAGTTCCCTGGATCAAGAGCCCCTCACCAACATCCAGATTATAAGTGGCAAACTGGCACCCACACATTCCGTTAAATATATCATCCTTCCTCATAGTAGGATACACCAATGTTGAAATTTTGAAGTCGATCACAGAAGCCTGTCTAAAGTTATCACACGGAAACCATATTTATGTATAGCCTATGTTACATGGTGCATGGGCATCGACGTATGCAAATATTCCCATGAATCTTGCACAAGATGCACATATGCTGCTATGTATGATAATTCTATGTAACTGTATTGTGTATTGTGTATACCTGAATTACAGCAGCTTTGAAGATTTGAAACTGATCGAATAAGTCGCTTTCGAGTAATAAACAAAAATTTGTGAGAGAACCCCCTTAATAGGAGGCTCCATCAGCAAGAAATGAAGGTGAAGTAAGGGCAGTAGAGCGGTGAGGACGTTGGAGGTAAATTCTGCGTGATAGAGTGGGTAGTCCAACAGAATGTGGCTAACATAAACTGGAACCTGACAACTCAAACGTAAAATTCTCGACAATGAGGAACACAAGCACAATACCGTGACTGGATTATTATTATTATTATAATCAAGGGGGAAGCGCTAAACCCGGAGGATTATACAGCTCCTGGGAGGGGGGGTGTGGAAGGCATTCAGGCTTAATTCGGGGAACTGGAGCACAGATCCAATTCCCTAAATCAAGAGCCCCTCACCAACATCAAGGAACCTTCCTTGAGGGGACCGTGACTGGATTATTATTATTATTATTACAATCAAGGGGGAAGCGCTAAACCCGGAGGATTATACAGCGCCTGGGGGGGGGGGATGTGGAAGGCATTCAGGCTTAATTTGGGGAACTGGAGCACAGATCCAATTCCCTAAATCAAGAGCCCCTCACCAACATCAAGGAACCTTCCTTGAGGGGTCCGTGACTGGAACAATACACAAATAACCCGCACACAGGAGAAGGTTATAAAGACATTTTGGTCCATCTTGGAACATTTACAAGTCAAGGGAGCCAGTATATATAGGAAGGGATAGGGACAGGACAGTTTCGACCTTCCTCTTTCTGCCAAGGACTTACTCAACGCTACTGACCTTGTGGCAGCTACATTCACCGCTCCTTCAAGAAGTCCATAAACATATTCGGTATGATTATGATCAGAAAGAAGCGCTATACCTACAATCATACAGCGCATCGGCTTGGTGATGAGTTCACTTGTATACAGGAGAGCAGTCACCTTCACGTGGCGACTTATTATGGATGACTGTAGGTAATAAATCGTGCAAAATAGCAGACATAATTATAATCGTGGGGGAGCGCTAAACTCATAGGATTATGCACCAAAATAGCCGACAGCTTCTTAGTGTAAGTTAAGTTAGGTCAAGATTATTATTATTATAATCAAAAAGAAGCGCTAAGCCACAAGGACTATACAGCGCTGCAGGGCAGGAAGGAAGTGAGGGCATCAGGTGGCAAAAGGGAGATGGATGAGCAACAGGTTACGGATAACAGCGGGGCAGTGGATGGTGAAAGGGTAAAGGGCAGCAAGAGACTGAACCAGAAAGGGCTGAGGGGAGTGCGAAAAGTATCATCAGAGTTTGTGGAGTAAATCGGTCGTTGTCAAGAAGTCAATGAGAGAGTCAGGATTAAAGGAGGGTCCATCAGCAAGAAGGGAAGGTAAAGAGAGAGTAGTAGAACGAAGACGACGTTGGAGGTAAATTCTGCGTGCTCGTTGATAGAGAGGGCAGTCTAACAGAATGTGGCTAATCGATACTGGAACTTGACACTGCTCACAGAGAGGAACAGGGTGCCTCTCCATGAGATACCCATGAGTAAGACGAGTGTGGCCAATGCGAAGGCGGGAGAGAGTGGTCTCCCAACTTCGGCACTGATGACAAGAAGACGGCCAGTAACCTATGCTCGGTTTAATAGAATGAAGTTTGTTACCGAGCAGAGTTGACCAACGTTGTTGCCAACGGGTGCGAAGGTGGGTAGCTATTGCAGCAAAATAGTCCAGAAATGGAACACCTCGATAGGAAATTGGTAGGTCATATACTGCTGACCGCGCAGCAGTGTCTGCCTGTTCATTGCCCTGTACGTCGACATGACCAGGGACCCAACAAAAAACAATATCTTTATGTTTGGTAGAGATACGGCGTAGCCAAAGTTGGATACGGAGAACTAGGGGATGAGATGTATCAAATTTTCGTATAGCCTGTAGAGCACTAAGGGAGTCTGAGACTACTACAAATGATGACACAGGCATAGATGCAATACGAATAAGTGCTGCAAGAATGGCATACAGTTCAGCAGTAAAAATGCTAGCTGAAGATAGTAAATGCCCTCGTACGACGCTGTCCGGAAACACTGCTGCGAATCCGACGCCGTCTGAAGACTTAGAGCCATCTGTGTACACAGCGGTGGCATGAGAATGGGAGTGGAAGTGATCAAGAAAAAGAGAGCGGGAAGCCACCGTAGGCAGTTGAGCTTTCGAGCAAGGGAGTGAGAAAGAACAGACCCGAACAGCTGGAACTTCCCAGGGGGGCAGGGAAAAGTGAGATGCTACATGAACATATAAAGGTGGTAACTGAAGGGAAGACAAGAGTGAATGTAGGCGAAGAGAAAAGGGACGGAGCAAACAGGGGCGGCGAACGAATAAAGAATGTCTACTAATATCGGTGACCATTCTATAAATGGAAGGATTGTGTAGATCGTGAGAGCGTACATAGTAACGAAGGCAATGGGCATCACGGCGATCAGACAAGGATGGAACATTTGCTTCTGTATAGAGGCTCTCAACAGGGGAAGAGCGAAAAGCACCAAGGCACAAACGTAAGCCTTGGTGATGGATAGAGTTAAGGCTAGAGAGAGTAGCAGGAGAGGCCGCGGAATAAATCTGGTCACCATAATCGAGTTTCGATAAAACGAGGGCTGAATGTAGGCGAAGCAGAGTTCGACGATCAGCTCCCCAGGAAAGATGAGCAAGGGTTTTAAGAAGGTTTAGCCGGCTGTGACAAGTTGCCTTCAGAGAGGTAATGTGAGGTTTCCAGGTTAACCGACGGTCAAAGAGAAGGCCTAGAAACCTGACTGTATCACGTTCGGGGATACGGGAGCCATAGAGATACAAAGGATGATCGGAGATAACAGAGCGTCTAGTGAAAGTAATTTGGTGAGTTTTGGTACTTGAAAATTTAAACCCATGTGTGGTGGCCCAAGTGGAAACACGGTCGACCGCATGCTGGAGAGAAACTGCAATAAGGTGACAGTCAGCGCCTGCACAAGCAATAGCGAAGTCATCAACATAGAGTGATGACCAAATATTGGGTGGAAGAACAGAGGCCAAATCATTTATAGCAAGGAGAAAAAGTGTTGTGCTTAGAACACATCCCTGAGGGACACCTTCAGCTTGGACGAAGTCCGGGGAAAGAACATTATTGACTCGAACACGGAAATGTCTGTCAGTTAAAAAGTTCTTAAGGAAGGATGGTAGATTGCCTCGGAGGCCTAAGGAATGGGCCTGGGCCAAAATATTATACCTCCAAGTTGTGTCATATGCCTTCTCAAGGTCAAAAAATATGGCAATAACTGAGTGATTATTCGCAAAGGCATTACGAACATACGTATCCAAGCGTAGTAAGGGGTCTATGGTAGAACGACCCTTACGAAAGCCATATTGACTAGCGGAGAGACTGTTGTGAGTCTCTAAATACCACATTAAACGTCGATTTACGAGGCGTTCCATCACTTTGCAAACTGCACTTGTAAGAGCGATGGGGCGATAGTGGGAGGCATCATGTCCTGTAGTACCCGGTTTGCGGAAAGGGAGAACAATGGCAGATTTCCACAGCTGGGGAAGAACTCCTTGTGCCCAAATAAGATTGAAGAGGTGTAAGAGGACTACAAGGGCTGACCGATGTAAATGTTGTAACATACGAATATGAATGTCATCAGGCCCAGCTGCCGATGATCGGCAAGCTGAGAGCGTTGCCTCCAGTTCTTGAAGTGTAAAAGGCACATTATACTGTTCTTCTCCGAGAGAAGAAAAGTCCAAGGGTACTAACTCTCTGGCAGACTTTGAGGAAAGAAACGAGGGGCATAGATGGAGCCCTCGGGAAATACGGACCAGATGTGTGCCAAGTTCAATGGCAACGTCGAGAGGGTTTGCTATATCAACACCAGTGACCCGTAGAACAGGAGCCGGGTCAGGAGAGTATTTACCACTCAATTTCCTCACTTTTTTCCAGACTGCACTCATAGAAGAAGCAGAGGTGATGGTGGAAACATAGTCTCGCCAACAAGTGCGTTTAGCTTCACGGATGACACGGCGAGCGATCGCACGCTTCTGCTTAAAATCAACAAGTCTCTCAGCGGTTCTATTGTACCGGTACCTGCCCCATGCAGCACGTTTCAAACGTACTGCACGAGCACAAGCAGGAGACCACCAAGGCACGCACTTCTGAGAATGCCTGCCTGAGGTTTGGGGTATAGAATGAGAAGCTGCGGTATAAACTGATGTCGAGAAGATGTGTAGGAGCTCATCAATGGAGGATGAAGAAGGAACCTCACTAAAAGCAGTGAGGTGTGAGTAAAGATCCCAATTTGCCCGATCAAATTGCCAGCGAGGGCTACGGGAAGGTGGTGAATAGGAAGGAGAAGTAAGAATGATCGGAAAATGATCGCTGTCATGTAAGTCTGGTAGAACAGACCAGGTGAAGTCTAGTGCAGTGGAGGAAGAGCAGACTGATAGATCGATGCAAGAGAGAGTATGAGTACGAGGATCAAAATGGGTGGGAGTACCCGTATTTAAAACATGGAGGGGGTGAGAGGCAAGAAAAGCCTCCAACTGAATGCCACGTGAGTCACAATGAGACCCCCCCCAGAGGAAATGGTGGGCATTAAAATCACCAAGTAACAGAAGTGGTGGTGGTAAGGATGAAACAAGAAAGGCAAAGTCTGGGATAGAAAATGCTCGAGAAGGAGAGAGATATAAAGAACATATTGTAAACCACTTATTCAAGTGGATACGGGCTGCAGTGTAATGCAGCGAGGTATGGACAAATAGTTGACAGTACGGAATATCATTGCGTAGAAGAAGGGCACTTTCATTAAAGGTCCCATCTGAGAAAGGATCCGAAGAATACAATAAATTATAGCCTGAGATAGGTTGGAAAACAGCCGAGTGTAATTTTGGTTCTTGTAAGCAAGCACCAACAGGGGAAAACCTGGAAAGCAACATCTGAAGCTCACCCCGATTACCCCTGAGGCCGCGGATATTCCACTGTAAATAGGCCATGATTGGCGATGAAGAAAATATCAGGAATCTGTAGGTAAAGGCACCTACGGACTAGAGGGGTTAGAAAAGTCAACGTGTGGTGGCATTGGAAGATGTTCAAGTAGCGAAGGAACGGAGCGTTGCGAAGAATGGGGTTGTGAAGATGGAGGAGAGGGAAGAGAAGGAACAGGAAGTGAATCAGTGTCCATTGAAGGTTTAGTCTCTGCAATATATTCTGAAATGGCTTCAAGTGTTTCTGAATTCAAAGATGTATGGGAAACCATATTGGAGATAGGAGGAGGAGGGTGAGTAAAGATTGGGACAGTAATGGACTGTACCAAAGTAGAGGGGGAGGGAAAAGTGTAAGGGACTGGAGATGAAGTGTGGGGGGGGACAGAAGAGGTAGAAACCTGGGAGGTGACAGAAGAGGGAGAAACTTGGGAGGGGACGGGGGTGGAAGGCATAGTACGAGGAGGAGGGTGAATCTCCACACTTGTAATAGAGCCAGAGAGAGGGGAAGAACTAGGTACAGAGACTGGAAAGGTAACGTGTGGAGGTGGAAGAAGGGAAGGAAGGGGCAAAGAAGATTTGAGCAATGTGGATTTTTTGGACTTCTGAGTAGAGGGGCGATTGGTATTAGGTGTCGTACGAGGTCTTGTCGATACTGGGGCTTGTGAGGAAGGACGCGAAGATGTGAGAACAGACTGAGTTGTAGTCGGGACGTCAGAGCCAAGGACAGCAAAAGGATTAGATGCCGTAGTGGCTATGGGAGGGGTAACAACAGAGGAGGCTGCAGAAGATGGGACCCCAGAAGTGGGGGGACGTTTGGAAACACGAGAATAAGAAACACGGGGTAGTCTCCCTTGGAGGCGGAGATGAGTAACTGCCATAGCATAAGGGAGACCTTCTGCCTCTTTGAGGCAACGGATTTCACGTTCATTTAAGTAGACCTGGCAACGGCGGGAGTACGAAGGGTGAGCTTCATTACAATTAAGGCAAGATGGAGGTTGACTGCAAGATGTATTAGAATGGTTGGCGGCACCACAGACTGGGCATTCGGCCATAGATCTGCAATATTTCGCTGGGTGACCAAAACGCCAGCAATTTCTACATTGTTGCGGTGTAGGTATCACCTTTCGAACTTGTAACCGATGTCCCGCGACATATACAGAGGACGGGAGTTCTCGGCTGTCAAAAGTTAAACGAGCCACATTGCAAGGGTAACGTCTCCGCCCCCGGGCAGGAAGGACATAAGTGTCTACTTTGAGGATTGGGAGATCCTGGAGTTCCAGCTGTTCAAAAATGTCATTGCCACATGACTGGAAATTCTGTTGGACTATGGTATGGGGCAGAATGACAGTACCACTACAAGAATTGAGAGAAAGATGTTTTTCAATAGTGATAGGAGTAGTATCGATATTCGAAAGGAGAGAAAGATCATGAGCTTGGGTAGCATTCTGGACAGTGACGATGCGTGTACCGCTCTTGAGAGCGTGAAATGAAATATCTCTGCCAACATGACGCAGGAGCGCTTTGGCAATACTATGGTCAGAAAGGTAGGCAGAAGAAGAAGTTGGTCTTAAAGTAAAGAATTTAGTCCATTGTGTGGTCCGAAACTGAGCGTGGAGAGGGAGTGCTTGACGTGTCGGTCGTTTCCGAGTAGAATGGGAAGGTAACGACGGAGCATCATCAGGAGATTGACGTTGGCGTTTAGGAGTAGGACCGGAGTTGGTCCGGCAGGAAATGGGTGGGCGATTCGAAAATTGCCGTACCGTAGAGGGAGAAGCCGGAAGCATAGTCAAAGGAGAGCGGAGTTCAGACAAATCGAAGGAGTCAGTCGAAGCCCCGGTACCTGAAGCGGGTGAGGAAACAGCACCAGCAAGAGGTACAGGGGCATCAGGAGTGTCCGAAGAGTGGTCTAAACACAAGGCAGGGTCAGAATGGGGTGCGGTATCAAGAAGGGGCCCGGGGGTAGTGGTTTCATGGACTAGGGCTGCCATGGTTAGGTTACTCCTTTGCTTTTTGTTTTTAAGAAAAAAAAAGAAAGAAGAAAAGAAAATAAAAATAAAAAAAAGAATAAAAAAAGGGGGGAGCGGGGAGGAATAGTTCCCAGGAGGAATGAAAGGGCCGGAAATCCCCCTCCGCGCCCAAGAGGACTCGACACCGCTAGTAGCGCAGATGCAGCATGGAACCCGTGCCATACCCTACCCTTCATGCCAGTAAACCAGCAATCTGGGATAGCAACCTCACATCTGCCGAGCTACCTCGGTGGACAAAAGAGAGGGCGGCCGGATATCCGCCACAAAGCATACCTCCTTCAGCCACCACCCCCGGAATCCGAAAGGTGGCTTCCAGAGATACACCCGTCGCCCAAAAGACACCCAAAGCCACTCCGGGATACCGGAGAGGGATCGGGACATCCCTAGGCAATCCAGATTCCACGGCAAACTACGCCACCGCCAAGAAACCTCAACGGAATGGGATGGACCCCGGTGTCCTTTCCCCTACCTAGGAACTAGCGCGCCTGTGGGAGAAATCACGAAGGCTAAAAAGAGGAAGGGCAAAAGGGAGGGGTGAGGAGGAGGAGGAGGAATGGAAAAAGGGGAGGATGGGGAGGATGGGATAGGGGAGGGGAGAATGGGGGGTAATTAGGTTCGGTCTGAGGAAGAAGACCGACAGGGCTAATTCCTCAGACCAAGAGCCTCTTCACCACGCCAAGGAGCCCCCCTTGAAGAGGCCCTAAATCAAGAGCCCCTCACCAACATCAAGGAGCCTTCCTTGAGGGGCATCCGTTCCGTAGTTTGTAGTCGTGTTACGATTTCGTCACTGGACAATACATCTCCACACGAAACCCAATCTAGTGCTTATTCCATAGGCTATCATAATCATGGGGAGCACTAAGCCCGTAGGTTTATACAGCGCCTGTGGGGGATTGAAGGTATTTAGGCTTAATTCAGGGAACTCCTGCACAGATCCAATTCTTTAGATCAAGAGCGCCTCACTAGCATCAAGGTACCTCCCTTGAGGGGGCATTTCTAATGCCGTGGATCAAGAGCCCCTCATTTGCAAGGCACCTCTAAGGTAATTTGTATCATTTTCTTGAAACGCTAAACCCATAGGGGTCAAAGAGCGCTTTAGGAATAATGAGGTCCACCGGGAATTACAATCATGAGGGAACGCTAAATCCGTAGGGGCTATACAGCACAAGGGTAGGTTAAATTCTTACACTGAGCATTAAGCGCTAAACCCATAAGGGTCATACTGCGCCGTCAATTCCTTGAATCAAGAGCTCTTACTATCCCCCGGCATGCAAGAGTTGTCGCTAGTCCTGGAGAGCAAGAACTCACTGGTCCTGACCAGCCAAGTGAAAGCTGTATATAGTTTTATTTAAACCCATCATTTTATCCAGGTTAATAAAACGATCACCAAGGTTCTGAGGTTTTATTTCAGTGTTTTTTTTTTTCAGAAAGAAATGATCGCATGTTAGCCTTGAAGTGGCATTTATCAGGCAACAAATAAAAAGTATATTCAAGACACGGTTACTGCTTTTAATAGATGTACATGAATGGTATACAATATCTTCAAGATTAATTAAGACATGTGCAACATCTGGCTATATTTGTAGACGTTTCGCCAACCAGTGGCTTTATCAGTAGAAGGAAGAGCGCAAAAACGTTTACAAAGAGGTAATCAGTCCCTCAGCCTTGTAGTGAACAGCACCGTAGTCTAAAAGACTACGGTGATCTTCAACTCCAAGGCTGAGGGACTGATTACCTCATCTTTTGCATATATTTCTACATTCTTCACATTATGCCCTTGTACTGACAAAGCCGCTGGCTGGTGAAACATCTACAAATAAAGATACCCAGATGTTGTAGATGTGCCTAATTCACCATATTTTAAGAGATAAATGCAGCTCCAAGTTACACCGGCTCACCACGATGAGGTCTGCGATCTTCGAGCCGGACCAGGGTTACTCGTCCAAAGGTTCTCATAGAGAACCTTTGTTACATGGAACCCTAAACCATGCACCGAAGGTTACTTTGGCTGATAACCAGTGGCAGCTAGGCTACCACCAGAAATCGCTCACCAACTGCCAGGACAAGAGGCTGAAGGTGATATGCGGCAGGCCAGCTCCCATAGGGAGCGGCGCGAGAGAGAGTTGGTTGGGGGAAGGATAAGGTTGACTGGGAGCCCCAGCAAACACCACATAACTTACGCTCTAACAATGTTGCGTCAACATCATAATGTGGACATTACCAATTATGATGTTTAGGCAACATCGATACAACGAAAAACTATGAAGCATAAATGCTGGGAAGGATTGCAGTGATATATGGGACACAAAGCAACATTACTGCACACAGTCCAGTAACATTACAGACAGTTCCATATACACTGATATGGGACACAATGCAATATTACTGGACACAGTCCAGTAACATTACAGACAGTCCCGTATATAAGTGGAAATATATATAAGGGACATAGTGCAATATTACTGAACAGTTCAGTAATATCGCAGTCCCATATATATAGAGTATGGACAAAGTCCATGGTATTTAGTCTCTAGACTGAATGATAGGAGTGGTATTCACTCTTTAAAAAGCTCAAGGAAGTTGAGCTGTGTTCACTCAAGGGAGCCGAGGGGTGTTCACTTTGAAAAAGCTTAAGGGAGCCGAGCAGTGTTCACTCTGAGAAAGCTCAAGGGAGCGCAGCGGTGTTCACTCTATAAAAACTCAAGGGAGCTGATAGTGGTCACACTCCAACACAGTGGACTCAAGGTTAATGGCTAACACTAGGCCCATTCTTGGGTAAATAACAGAACACTGGACAGTATTCAGTCTCCACTGGTTCCTATTAGTGCTTACCCTCCAACACCAGTGGACTAGGATCCACCCTTCAACACCAGTGGACAAGTGTCCACCCTCCAACAGCAGTGGACAAGGATACACCCTCCAAAATCTGTGGACTAGGATCCACCCTACAACACCAGTGGACAAGTGTCCACCCTCCAACAGCAGTGGACTAGGATCCACCCTCCAAAATCTGTGGACTAGGGTCCAACCTCCAACACCATTTGACCAGGTTCCATCCTCCAACATCAGTGGACTAGGATCCACCCTCCATAAGGGGACTAGGGTCCATCCACCGACACCACTGTTATAGGTTCCACTCTCCAACACCAATGGACTAGGATCCACCCTCAAAAACCTGTGGATTAGGGTCCACCCTCCATCACCAGTGAACTAGGATCCACCCTCCAACACCAGTGGACTAGGGTCCACCAACACCAGTGGACTATAGTTCATCTAACACCAGTGGACTAGGGCCCACCCTCCATAAGGGGACTAGGGTCTATCCAACACTAGTGGACTAGGTTCCACCCTCCAACAGCAGTGGACTAGGATCTACCCTCCAAAACCTGTGGACTAGGGTCCATCCTGCATAAGGGAACTAGGGTCCATCGTCCAACACCAGTGGACTAGGATCCATCCTCCAACACCAGTATACTAGTATCCACCCTCCATCACCAGTGGACTAGGAGCCACACTCCAAAACCAGTGGACTAGGGTCCATTGTCCACAAGGGAACTAGGATAAACCCCAAAACCAGTGGACTAGGGTCCATCCTCCAACATCAGTGGACTAGGGTCCACTCTCCAACACCAGTAGACTAGGGTGCATCCATCATAACCAGCGGTCTAGGGTCCACCCTCCAACACCAGTGGACTAGGGTCCACCCTCCAACAGCAGTGGACTAGGGTCCATCCTCCAACACCAGTGGACTAGGGACCACCCTCCAAAAAAAGTGGACTAGGATCCACCCTGCAACACCTGTGGACTAAGGTCCATCATCAAACAGCAGTGGACTAGGGTCCACCCTCCAACACCAGCGGTCTAGGGTCCACCCTCCAACACCAGTGGACTAGGGCCCACCCTCCATAAGGGGACTAGGGTCTATCCAACACCAGTGGACTAGGGTCCACCCTCCAACACTAGTGGACTAGGGTCCACCCTCCAACAGCAGTGGACTAGGATCCACCCTCCAAAACCTGTGGACTAGGGTCCATCCTGCATAAGGGAACTAGGGTCCATCGTCCAACCCCAGTGGACTAGGGTCCATCCTCCAACACCAGTATACTAGGATCCACCCTACATCACCAGTGGACTAGGAGCCACACTATAAAACCAGTGGACTAGGGTCCATTGTTAACAAGGGAACTAGGATAAACCCCCAAAACCAGTGGACTAGGGTCCATCCTCCAACATCAGTGGACTAGGGTCCACTCTCCAACACCAGTAAACTAGGGTGCATCCTCCAACACCAGTGGACTAGGTTCCACACTGCAACACCAGTGGACTAGGGTCCATCCTCCAACACCAGTGGACTAGGGCCCACCCTCCAAAAAAGTGGACTAGGATCCACCCTGCAACACCTGTGGACTAAGGTCCATCCTCAAACAGCAGTGGACTAGGGTCCACCCTCCAACAGCCGTGGACTTGAATCCACCCTCCAAAACCTGTGGACTAGGGTCCATCCTGCAAAAGGGAACTAGGGTCCATCCTCCAACACCAGTGGACTAGGGTCCATCCTCCAACACCAGTATACTAGGATCCACCCTCCATCACCAGTGGACTAGGAGCCACACTCCAAAACTAGTGGACTAGGGTCCATTGTCCACAAGGGAACTAGGATAAGCCCCCAAAACCAGTGGACTAGGGTCCACTCTCCAACACCAGTAGACTAGGGTGCATCCATCAAAACCAGCGGTCTAGGAGGTCCACCCTCCAACACCAGTGGACTAGGGTCCATCCTCCAACACCAGTGGACTAGGGTCCACCCTCCAACACCAGTGGACTAGGGTCCACCCTCCAACACTAGTGGACTATGGCCCACCCTCCGTAAGGGGACTAGGGTGTATCCAACACCAGTGGACTAGGTTCCACCCTCCAACACTAGTGGACTAGGAGCCACACTCCAAAACCAGTGGACTAGGGTCCATTTTCCACAAGGGAACTAGGATAAACCCCCAAAACCAGTGGACTAGGGTCCATCCTCCAACATCAGTGGACAAGGGTCCACTCTCCAACACCAGTAGACTAGGGTGCATCCATCAAAACCAGCAGTCTAGGGTCCACCCTCCAACACCAGTGGACTAGGGTCCACCCTCCAACACCAGTGGACTAGGGTCCATCCTCCAACACCAGTGGACTAGGGTCCACCCTCCAACACCAGTGGACTAGGGTCCACCCTCCAACACCAGTGGACTAGGGCCCACCCTCCAGAAAAAGTGGACTAGGATCCACCCTGCAACATGTGTGGACTCAGGTCCATCCTCAAACAGCAGTGGATTAGGGTCCACCCTCCATCAGCAGTGGACTAGGATCCACCCTCCAAAACCTGTGGACTAGGTTCCACCCTCTGAAAGCAGTGGACTAGGGTCCATCCTCCAACACCAGCGGACTAGGATCCACCCTCCAAAACCAGTGGACTAGGATCCTCCCTCGAAAACCAGTGGACTAGGATCCACCCTCCAAAAGCAGTGGACTAGGATCCACCCTCCAACACCAGTGGACTAGGATCCACCCTCCATCACCAGTGGACTAGGATCCACCCTCCAACACCAGTGGGCTAGGATCTACCCTCCAACACCAGTGGACTAGGGTTCACCATCCAACACCAGTGGACTAGGATCCACCCTTCAACACCAGTGGACTAGGATCCACCCTCCAATACCAGTAGACTAGGATTCCACCTTCAAACACCAGTGGACTAGGATCCACCCTGCAATGCCAGTGGACTAGGATCCACCATGCAATACCAGTGGACTAGGGTCCACTCTCCAACACCAGTGGACTAGGGTCCACCCTCCAACACCAGTGGACTAGGATCCACCCTCCAATAAAAGTGGACTAGGGTCCACGCTCCAACACCAGTGGACTAGGGTCCATCCTTCAACACCAGTGGACTAGGTTCCATCCTCCAATACCAGTGGACTTGGATCCACCCTTCAAAACCAAGGGACAAAAGTTCATCCTCCAACACCATTGGACTAGGGTCCATTTTCCAACACTAGTGGACTAAGGTTCACCCTTCAACACCAGAGGATTAGAGTCCAACCTCCAACACCAGTGGACTAGGATCCACCCTACAACACCAGTGGACTAGGGTCCACCCTCCAAAACCAGTGGACTAGGGTCCATCCTCCACCAGGGAACTGGGATAAACCTTCCAAAAGCAGTGGACTAAGATCCACCCTCCAAAAGCAGTGGACCAGGGTCCACCCTCAAACACCAGTGAATTAGGATCCACCCTCAAACACCATTGAATTAGGATCCACCCTCCAACACCAGTGGACTAGTTTCCACCCTCCAACAACAGTGGGGTAATTTCCACCCTCCAACACCAGTGAACGAGGGTCCATCCTCCAACACCAGAAGAGGAAGTTCCATTCTCCAACACCAGAAGACTAAGATTCACCCTCGAAGACCAATAGACTAGCGTACATCCTACAACACCAGTGGACTAGGGTTCATCCTCCAACACCAATGGACTAGGGTACATCCTCCAACACCAGTGGACTGTTGTCCACGCTCGCACAGGTTTGGACTTGGGTCCAAGCTCGCACAGGTGTGGACTTGGGCCCACCCTCGGGCAGCCGTGGATTTGGATTCATGCTCGGAAAGCTGTGGACTTGGGTCCACGCTCGGACACCTGTGGACGTGGGTCCACGCTCTGATAGCTGTGGACTTGGGTCCACTCTCGGGCAGCCGTGGATTTGGGTCCACGACCGAACAGCTATGGACTTTCGCCCTCGCTAGGATAGCAGCAGACTTGCACCCACGCTAGGACAGCTTTGGACTTGCGCCCTCGCTAGGATAGATGTGGACTTGCGCCCTCGCTAGGATAGCTTTGGGCTTGTGTCCTCGCTAGGATAGCTGTGGACTTGGGCCCTCGCTAGGATAGCTTTGGACTTAGGTTCACGCTCGGACAGCTGTGGACTTGGGTCCACGCTCGGACAGCTGTGGACGTGGGTCCACTCTCGGACAGCGGTGGATTTGGGTCCACGCTCGGACAGCTGTGGACTTGGGTCCACGCTCGGACAGCTGTGGACTTGGGTCCACGCTCGGACAGCTGTGGACTTGGGTCCACGCTCGGACAGCTGTGGACTTGGGTCCACTCTCAGACAGCCGTGGATTTGGGTCCACGACCGAACAGCTATGGACTTTCGCCCTCGCTAGGATAGCAGCGGACTTGCACCCACGCTAGGACAGCTTTGGACTTGCGCCCTCGCTAGGATAGATGTGGACTTGCGCCCTCGCTAGGATAGCTTTGGGCTTGTGCCCTCGCTAGGATAGCTGTGGACTTGGGCCCTCGCTAGGATAGCTTTGGACTTAGGTTCACGCTCGGACAGCCGTGGAGTTGGGTCCACGCTCGGACAGCTGTGGACTTGGGTCCACGCTCGGACAGCGGTGGATTTGGGTCCACGCTCGGACAGCTGTGGACTTGGGTCTACGCTCGGACAGCTGTGGACTTGGGTCCACGCTCGGACAGCTGTGGACTTGGGTCCACAACCGGACAGCTGTGGACTTGGGTCCACGCTCGGACAGCTGTGGACTTGGGTCCACGCTCGGACAGCTGTGGACTTGGGTCCACAACCGGACAGCTGTGGACTTGGGTCCACGCTCGGACAGCTGTGGACTTGGGTCCACGCTCGGACAGCTGTGGACTTGGGTCCACGCTCGGACAGCTGTGGACGTGGGTCCACTCTCGGACAGCGGTGGATTTGGGTCCACGACCGGACAGCTGTGGACTTGGGTCCACGCTCGGACAGCTGTGGACTTAGGTCCACGCTCGTACAGCTGTGGACTTGGGTCCACGCTCGGACAGCGGTGGATTTGGGTCCACGCTCGGACAGCTGTGGACTTGGGTCCACGCTCGGACTGGTGTGGACTTGGGTCCACGCTCGGACAGCTGTGGACTTGGGTCCACTCTCGGGCAGCCGTGGATTTGGGTCCACGACCGAACAGCTATGGACTTTCGCCCTCGCTAGGATAGCAGCGGACTTGCACCCACGCTAGGACAGCTTTGGACTTGCGCCCTCGCTAGGATAGATGTGGACTTGCGCCCTCGCTAGGATAGCTTTGGGCTTGTGCCCTCGCTAGGATAGCTGTGGACTTGGGCCCTCGCTAGGATAGCTTTGGACTTAGGTTCACGCTCGGACAGCCGTGGATTTGGGTCCACGCTCGGACAGCTGTTTACTTGGGTCCACGCTCGGACAGCTGTGGACTTGGGTCCACTCTCGGACAGCTGTGGACTAGGGTCTATTCTCCGACACGAGTGGACTAGGGTCCATTCTCCAACACGAGTAGACTAGGGTCCATCCTGTAACACCAGCGGACTAGGGTCTATCCTCCGACACCACTGGACTACTTTCCACCCTCCATAAAAGGACTAGGGTCCATCCTCCGACACCACTGGACTAGGTTCCACCCTCCAACACCAGTGGACTAGGGTCCACCCTATATCAGTGGACTAGGATCCTCACTCCAACACCAGTGGACTAGGATCCAAACTCGAAAACCAGTGGACTAGGGTCCATTCTCCACAAGGGAACTAGGATAAACCCCCCAAAACCAGTGGACTAGTGTCCATTCTCCAACACCAGTGGACTAGGATACACCCTCCAAAACCTGTAGACTAGGGTCCACACTTCAACACCAGCGGACTAAGGTCCATCCTCAAACACCAGAGGATTAGAGTTCATCCATCACCAGTGTACTAGGGTCCACCCTCCAACAGCATTGGACTAGGATCCACCATCAAACATAAGGGGACTAGGGTCCATCCTCCAACAGCAGTAGACTAGGATCCACGCTCCATAAGCAGTGGACTAGAGTCCATCGTCCAACACCAAAGGACTAGGGTCCACCCATCAACTCCAGTGGACTAGGAAACACCCTGAAAAACCTGTGGACTAAAGTCCACCCTCCATAAGAGGACCAGGGACCATCGTCCAACACCAGTGGACTAGGATCCACCCTCCAACACCAGTGGACTAGGATCCACCTTCCAACACCAGTGGACTAGGGTCCACCATCCATCACCAGTGGACTAGGATCCACACTCCAACACCAGTAGACTAGGATCTACCCTCCAAAACCAGTGGACTAGGGTCCATTCTTCACAAGGGAACTAGGATAAACCCCCCAAAACCAGTGTACTATGGTCCATCCTCCAACACAAGTGGACTAGGGTCCACTCTCCAACGCCAGTGGACTAGGGTCCACCCTCCAACACCAGAGTACAAGGACTCACCCTCCAAAACCTGAGGACTAGGGTCCATCCTTCAACATAAGGGGACAAGAGTCCATCCTCCAACACCAGTAGACTAGGGTCCACCCTCCAACACCAGTGGACTAGAGTCCACCCTCCAACACCAGTGGACTAGGGTCCACCCTCCAACACCAGTGGACTAGGGTCCACCCTCCAACACCAGTGGACTAGGGTCCACCCTCCAACACCAGTGGACTAGGGTCCACCCTCCAACACCAGTGGACTAGGGTCCACCCTCCAACAGCAGTGGACTAGGGTCCACCCTCCAACACCAGTGGACTAGGGTACACCCTCCAAAAAAAGTAGACTAGGATCCACCCTGCAACACTAGTGGACTAAGATCCACCCTTCAAAACCTGTGGACTAGGGTCCACCCTCCAACACCAGAGTACAAGGACTCACCCTCCAAAACCTGAGGACTAGGGTCCATCCTTCAACATAAGGGGACAAGAGTCCATCCTCCAACACCAGTAGACTAGGGTCCACCCTCCAACACCAGTGGTCTATGGTCCACCCTCCAAAACCAGTGGATTAAGAATCCATCCTCCAACACCATTGGACTAAGAGTTTATCCAACTCCAGTGGACTAGGGTCCACCCTCCATAAGGGGACTAGGGTCCACCCTCCAACACTATTGGACTAGGGTTTATCGTCCAACACTAATGGACTAGGATCCACACACCAAAACCAGTGGACTAGGGTCCATTCTCCACAATGGAACTAGGATAAACCCCACAAAATCAGTGGACTAGGGTCCATCCTCCGACACCAGTGGACTAGGGCCCACTCTCCAACACCAGCAGACTAGCGTTCATCCACCAAAACCAGTGGACTAGGGTCCACCCTCAAACACCAGTGGACTAGGGTCCACCCTCCAACACCAGTAGACTAGGGTCCACCCTCCAACACCAGTGGACTAGTTTCCACCCTCCAACAACAGTGGGCTAATTTCCACCCTCCAACACCAGTGAACGAGGGTCCATCCTCCAACACCAGAAGAGGAAGTTCCATTCTCCAACACCAGAAGACTAAGATTCACCCTCCAAGACCAATAGACTAGCGTACATCCTACAACACCAGTGGACTAGGGTTCATCCTCCAACACCAATGGACTAGGGTACATCCTCCAACACCAGTGGACTGTTGTCCACGCTCGCACAGGTGTGGACTTGGGCCCACCCTCGGGCAGCCGTGGATTTGGATTCATGCTCGGAAAGCTGTGGACTTGGGTCCACGCTCGGACACCTGTGGACGTGGGTCCACGCTCTGATAGCTGTGGACTTGGGTCCACTCTCGGGCAGCCGTGGATTTGGGTCCACGACCGAACAGCTATGGACTTTCGCCCTCGCTAGGATAGCAGCAGACTTGCACCCACGCTAGGACAGCTTTGGACTTGCGCCCTCGCTAGGATAGATGTGGACTTGCGCCCTCGCTAGGATAGCTTTGGGCTTGTGCCCTCGCTAGGATAGCTGTGGACTTGGGCCCTCGCTAGGATAGCTTTGGACTTAGGTTCACGCTCGGACAGCTGTGGACTTGGGTCCACGCTCGGACAGCTGTGGACGTGGGTCCACTCTCGGACAGCGGTGGACTTGGGTACACGCTCGGACAGCTGTGGACTTGGGTCCACGCTCGGACAGCTGTGGACTTGGGTCCACGCTCGGACAGCTGTGGACTTGGGTCCACGCTCGGACAGCGGTGGATTTGGGTCCACGCTCGGACAGCTGTGGACTTGGGTCCACGCTCGGACAGCTGTGGACTTGGGTCCACGCTCGGACAGCTGTGGACTTGGGTCCACGCTCGGACAGCTGTGGACTTGGGTCCACTCTCGGGCAGCCGTGGATTTGGGTCCACGACCGAACAGCTATGGACTTTCGCCCTCGCTAGGATAGCAGCGGACTTGCACCCACGCTAGGACAGCTTTGGACTTGCGCCCTCGCTAGGATAGATGTGGACTTGCGCCCTCGCTAGGATAGCTTTGGGCTTGTGCCCTCGCTAGGATAGCTGTGGACTTGGGCCCTCGCTAGGATAGCTTTGGACTTAGGTTCACGCTCGGACAGCCGTGGAGTTGGGTCCACGCTCGGACAGCTGTGGACTTGGGTCCACGCTCGGACAGCGGTGGATTTGGGTCCACGCTCGGACAGCTGTGGACTTGGGTCTACGCTCGGACAGCTGTGGACTTGGGTCCACGCTCGGACAGCTGTGGACTTGGGTCCACGCTCGGACAGCTGTGGACTTGGGTCCACGCTCGGACAGCTGTGGACTTGGGTCCACGCTCGGACAGCTGTGGACTTGGGTCCACGCTCGTACAGCTGTGGACGTGGGTCCACTCTCGGACAGCGGTGGATTTGGGTCCACGACCGGACAGCTGTGGACTTGGGTCCACGCTCGGACAGCTGTGGACGTGGGTCCACGCTCGGACAGCTGTGGACTTGGGTCCACGCTCGGACAGCGGTGGATTTGGGTCCACGCTCGGACAGCTGTGGACTTGGGTCCACGCTCGGACAGCTGTGGACTTGGGTCCACGCTCGGACAGCTGTGGACTTGGGTCCACTCTCGGGCAGCCGT
The DNA here is from genome assembly GCF_038502225.1 of Cherax quadricarinatus. NCBI lineage: Eukaryota > Metazoa > Arthropoda > Malacostraca > Decapoda > Parastacidae > Cherax > Cherax quadricarinatus. The sequence continues at coordinate 47,735,205 of NC_091306.1, forward strand.
GGATTTGGGTCCACGACCGAACAGCTATGGACTTTCGCCCTCGCTAGGATAGCAGCGGACTTGCACCCACGCTAGGACAGCTTTGGACTTGCGCCCTCGCTAGGATAGATGTGGACTTGCGCCCTCGCTAGGATAGCTTTGGGCTTGTGCCCTCGCTAGGATAGCTGTGGACTTGGGCCCTCGCTAGGATAGCTTTGGACTTAGGTTCACGCTCGGACAGCCGTGGATTTGGTTCCACGCTCGGACAGCTGTGGACTTGGGTCCACGCTCGGAAAGCTGTGGACTTGGGTCCACGCTCGGAAAGCTGTGGACTTGGGTCAACTACCGAACAGCTACGGACTTGCACCCTAGCTAGGATAGCTGCGGACTTGCGCCCTCGCTAGGACAGCTTAGGACTTGCGCCCTCGCTAGGATAGCTGTGGACTTGCGCCCTCGCTAGGATAGCTTTGGACTTGCGCCTTCGCTAGGATAGCTGTGGACTTGGGCCCTCGCTAGGATAGCTGTGGACTTGGGCCCTCGCTAGGATAGCTGTGGACTTGGGCCCTCGCTAGGATAGCTGTGGACTTGGGCCCTCGCTCGGACAGCCGTGGAGTTGGGTCCACGCTCGGACAGCTGTGGACTTGGGTCCACGCTCGGACAGCTGTGGACTTGGGTCCACGCTCCGACAGCGGTGGATTTGGGTCCACGCTCGGACAGCTGTGGACTTGGGTCTACGCTCGGACAGCTGTGAACTTGGGTCCACGACCGGACAGCTGTGGACTTGGGTCCACGCTCGGACAGCTGTGGACTTGGGTCCACGCTCGGACAGCTGTGGACTTGGGTCCACGCTCGGACAGCTGTGGACTTGGGTCCACGCTCGGACAGCTGTGGACTTGGGTCCACGCTCGGACAGCTGTGGACTTGGGTCCACGCTCGGACAGCTGTGGACTTGGGTCCACGCTCGGACAGCTGTGGACGTGGGTCCACTCTCGGACAGCGGTGGATTTGGGTCCACGACCGGACAGCTGTGGACTTGGGTCCACGCTCGGACAGCTGTGGACTTGGGTCCACGCTCGGACAGCTGTGGACTTGGGTCCACACTCGGACAGCTGTGGACTTGGGTCCACGCTCGGACAGCGGTGGATTTGGGTCCACGCTCGGACAGCTGTGGACTTGGGTCCACGCTCGGACAGTTGTGGACTTGGGTCAACGACCGAACAGCTATGGACTTGCGCCCTCGATAGGATAGCTTTGGACTTGCGCCCTCGCTAGGATAGCTATGGACTTGCGCCCTCGCTAGGATAGCTTTGGACTTGCGCCCTCGCTAGGATAGCTGTGGACTTGGGCCCTCGCTAGGACAGCCGTGGATTTGGGTCCACGCTCGGACAGCTGTGGACTAGCGTCCACGCTCGGACAGCTGTGGACCTGGTCCACGCTCGGACAGCTGTGGACTTGGGTCCACTCTCGGACAGCTGTGGACTAGGGTCCATTCTCCAACACGAGTGGACTAGGGTCCATTCTCCAACACGAGTAGACTAGGGTCCATCCTCCAACACCAGTGGACTAGGGTCCATCCTGTAACACCAGCGGACTAGGGTCTATCCTCTGACACCACTGGACTACTTTCCACCCTCCAAAAAAGGACTAGGGTCCATCCTCCGACACCACTGGACTAGGTTCCACCCTCCAACACCAGTGGACTAGGGTCCACCCTATATCAGTGGACTAGGATCCTCACTCCAACACCAGTGGACTAGGATCCAAACTCGAAAACCAGTGGACTAGGGTCCATTCTCCACAAGGGAACTAGGATAAACCCCCCAAAACCAGTGGACTAGTGTCCATTCTCCAACACCAGTGGACTAGGGTCCATCCTCCAACACCAGTGGACTAGGATACACCCTCCAAAACCTGTAGACTAGGGTCCACACTTCAACACCAGCGGACTAAGGTCCATCCTCAAACACCAGTGGACTAGAGTTCATCCATCACCAGTGTACTAGGGTCCACCCTCCAACAGCATTGGACTAGGATCCACCCTCAAACATAAGGGGACTAGGGTCCATCCTCCAACAGCAGTAGACTAGGATCCACGCTCCATAAGCAGTGGACTAGAGTCCATCGTCCAACACCCAAGGACTAGGGTCCACCCATCAACTCCAGTGGACTAGGATCCACCCTCCAACACCAGTGGACTAGGATCCATCCTCTAACACCAGTAGACTAGGATCTACCCTCCAAAACCAGTGGACTAGGGTCCATTCTTCACAAGGGAACTAGGATAAACCCCCCAAAACCAGTGTACTATGGTCCATCCTCCAACACAAGTGGACTAGGGTCCACCCTCCAACACCAGAGTACAAGGACTCACCCTCCAAAACCTGAGGACTAGGGTCCATCCTTCAACATAAGGGGACAAGAGTCCATCCTCCAACACCAGTAGACTAGGGTCCACCCTCCAACACCAGTGGACTAGGGTCCACCCTCCAACACCAGTGGACTAGGGTCCACCCTCCAACACCAGTGGACTAGGGTCCACCCTCCAACACCAGTGGACTAGGGTCCACCCTCCAACACCAGTGGACTAGGGTCCACCCTCCAACACCAGTGGACTAGGGTCCACGCTCCAAAAAAAGTAGACTAGGATCCACCCTGCAACACTAGTTCACTAGGATCCACCCTCCAACACCAGTGGACTAGGGTACACCCTCCAAAAAAAGTAGACTAGGATCCACCCTGCAACACTAGTGGACTAAGATCCACCCTTCAAAACCTGTGGACTAGGGTCCACCCTCCAACACCAGAGTACAAGGACTCACCCTCCAAAACCTGAGGACTAGGGTCCATCCTTCAACATAAGGGGACAAGAGTCCATCCTCCAACACCAGTAGACTAGGGTCCACCCTCCAACACCAGTGGACTAGGGTCCACCCTCCAACACCAGTGGACTAGGGTCCACCCTCCAACACCAGTGGACTAGGGTACACCCTCCAAAAAAAGTAGACTAGGATCCACCCTGCAACACTAGTGGACTAAGATCCACCCTTCAAAACCTGTGGACTAGGGTCCACCCTCCAACACCAGTGGTCTATGGTCCACCCTCCAAAACCAGTGGATTAAGAATCCATCCTCCAACACTATTGGACTAAGAGTTTATCCAACTCCAGTGGACTAGGGTCCACCCTCCATAAGGGGACTAGGGTCCACCCTCCAACACTATTGGACTAGGGTTTATCGTCCAACACCAGTGGACTAGGATCCACCCTCCAACACTAATGGACTAGGATCCACACACCAAAACCAGTGGACTAGGGTCCATTCTCCACAATGGAACTAGGATAAACCCCACAAAATCAGTGGACTAGGGTCCATCCTCCGACACCAGTGGACTAGGGCCCACTCTCCAACACCAGCAGACTAGCGTTCATCCACCAAAACCAGTGGACTAGGGTCCACCCTCCAACACCAGTGGACTAGGGTCCACCCTCCAACACCAGTAGACTAGGGTCCACCCTCCAACACCAGTGGACTAGGGTCCACCCTCCAACACCAGTAGACTAGGATCCACCCTTCAACACCAGTGGACTAAGGTCCATCCTCAAACACCAGTGGACTAGGGTCCACCCTCCAACATCAGTGGACTAGGATCCACCCTCCAAAACCTGTGGACTAGGGTCCAGCCTCCAACGTAAGGGGACTAGGGTCCTTCCTCCAACAGTAGTAGACTAGGATCCACCCTCCATAAGCAGTGGACTAGAGCCCATCCTCCAACACCAGAGACTAGGGTCCAACCTTCAACACCAGCGGACTAGGTTCCACACTACAACACCAGTGGACTAGGATACACTCTGAAAAACCTGTGGACTAGGGTCCACCCTCCATAAGGGGACTAGGGTCCATCGTCCAACACCAGTGGACTAGGGTCCACCCTCCAACAGCAGTGGACTAGGATTCCCCCTCCAAAACCTGTGGACTAGGATCCACCTTCTAACACCAGTGGCCTAGGGTTCACCCTCCACCAGTGGACTAGGATCCACCCTTAACACAAGTGGACTGGGATCCACACTCCAACACCAGTGGAGTAGGTTCCACCATCCATCACCAGTGGACTAGGATTCACACTCCATCAGCAGGTGAAATCGCAGATCTAGAGAGTGTACAGAGATCCTTTACTGCACGTATAAGTTCTGTCAAGCACCTTAACTACTGGGAACGCTTGGAAGCACTTGACTTGTACTCCTTGGAACGCAGGAGGGAGAGATATATCATAATCTACACTTGGAAAATCTTGGAAGGAATGGTCCCAAATCTGCACACAGAAATCACTCCCTACGAAAGTAAAAGACTGGGCAGGCGATGCAAAATGCCGCCAATAAAAAGTAGGGGCGCCATTGGTACACTAAGAGGAAACACCATAAGTGTCCGGACCCCAAAACTGTTTAACAGCCTCCCATCAAGCATTAGGGGAATTGCCAATAAACCCCTGGCTGCTTTCAAGAGAGAGCTGGACAGATACCTAAAGTCAGTGCCGGATCAGCCGGGCTGTGGCTCGTACGTTGGACTGCGTGCGGCCAGCAGTAACAGCCTAGTTGATCAGGCCCTGATCCATCGGGAGGCCTGGTCATGGACCGGGCCGCGGGGGCGTTGATCTCCGGAATAACCTCCAGGTAACCAGTGGACTAGGATCCACCCTTAACACCAGTGGACTAGGATACACTCTGAAAAACCTGTGGACTAGAGTCCACCCTCCATAAGGGGACTAGGGTCCATCGTCCAACACCAGTGGACGAGGATCCACACTCCAACACCAGTGGACTAGGGTCCACCATCCATCACCAGTGGACTACGATCCTCCCTAAAACACCAGTGGACTAGGGTCCACCCTACATCAGTGGACTAGGATCCACCTTCCAAAACCAGTGGACTAGGGTCCATTCTCGACAAGGGAACTAGGATAAACCCCCCAAAAAAAGTGTACTAGGGTCCATCCACCAAAACAAGTGGACTAGGGTCCACCCTTAGACACCAGAGGACCAGGATTCACCCTCCAAAACCTGTGGACTAGGGTCCATCCTCCAACAGCAGTGGACTAGGATTCACCCTCCAAAACCTGTGGACTAGGGTCCACCCTTCAACCCCAGCGGACTGAGGTCCACCCTTCAACACTAGTGGACTAGGATCCACCTTCTAACACCAGTGGCCTAGGGTCCACCCTCCACCAGTGGACTAGGATCCACCCTAAACACAAGTGGACTAGCATCCACCATCCAATACCAGTGGACTAGGTTCCACCATCCATGACCAGTGGACTAGGATCCACCCTCCAGTAACAGCGGGCTAGGATTCTACCCTCCAACACCAGTGGACTAGTATCCACCCTGCAAAACCAGTGGAATAGGGTCCACTCTCCAACACCAGTGGACTAGGGTCCCCCCTCCAACAACAGTGGACTAGGTTCCACCCTCCAACAACAGTGGACTAGGGTTCATCCTCCAACATCAGTGGACTAGGATCCACCCTCCAATACCAGTGGACTAGGATCCACCCTGCAAAATCAATGGAATAGGGTCCACTTTCCAACACCAGTGGACTAGGATCCACCCTGCAACAACAGTGGACTAGGGTCCATCCTCCAACAACAGTGGACTAGGGTCCATCCTCCAACACTAGTGGACTAGGATCCACCCTGCAAAACCAATGGAATAGGGTCCACCCTCCAACAACAGTGGACTAGGGTCCACCCTCCAACAACAGTGGACTAGGGTCCACCCTCCAACAACAGTGGACTAGGGTCCACCCTCCAACAACAGTGGACTAGGGTCCACCCTCCAACAACAGTGGACTAGGGTCCACCCTCCAACAACAGTGGACTAGGGTCCACCCTCCAACAACAGTGGACTAGGGTCCACCCTCCAACAACAGTGGACTAGGGTCCATCCTCCAACAACAGTGGACTAGGGTCCATCCTCCAACACCATTCTTAATTTCATAACATTCTAGCTCCATTCCTATTTTTGTAACATACTAGGTACATTCCTAGTTTCCTAACATACTACATACATTTGTACTAGTTTCACAAATAAGACAATGTTCATTCCTAGTTTCATAATAGACTAGGGTCACTTCTAGTTACAAAACTAGGAGACTAGGTTCACTCCGTTTCACAATACACTATTATTATTATTATAATCAAAAAGAAGCTTTAAGCCTCACAATACACTAGCTTCACCCCTAGTTGCAAAACTAGCAGACTAAGTTCACTTCTAGTTACAAAACTAGGAGACTAGGTTCACTCCGTTTCACAACTAATACACCAAGTTCACCCGTTACAAAACGAGCAGACTAGGTTCACTGCTAGTTTCACTAACAGACTAGGTTCACTCCTAGTTTTACAATGACTAGGTTCACTCCTAGTTTTACAATAGACCATGGTCGTTCCTGGTTTCAAAACTTTAGACTAGGTTTATTACTAGTTTCAAAAGAAACATATTAAATTTCTTTGATCATCGATCAATCAGTATTCTTGGCAACCTAAGATTAAAAAAAAAAATTCTACCACGAATAAAATATGATCATTGCAAGTTTAATTTTAAAATTAACATTTGATATCAAAGTCAAAAAGCTCTCCCAAAAATTCCCACAGTCTTTTCAGCCAACCCAGTATTTGTAACGACAATGTTGTAGATTACAACTTTGGTTTCACAACTTACAAAGTGCATTCAATGATTTCACGATAATTCTTTTATGACAAACTGGTATGCCTCTGTCTTTACATTATACTGCATTCCTGGCTTTACATTAAACTGCATTCCTGACTTTACATTATACTGTATTCCTGGCTTTTCAGCAAGTAACCTTGTACAAAACACTACAAAATATTTTTTGTATTCCACACAATCTTGCACTGCAGCGTAGCAAATGCAAAAATTTAATAAGCGTGTTGAACATTCCAGCCCATAAAACTGAACTCCATGAAATATATATCAGCGTTAGATGTACGTCTTTATACAATTAGGTATCTCTTCCGCCTAATGATAGACAAGAGTATCGAGCTTTCACCACTTCCCACATTAAATATTGTAAACACAAACTGATACAATAATTTAGGAATTACCATTAAAGTTACAAGATGTACGAATTTTGAACAGGAAGCTAAACGTACTAAAAATAAGAGATCAGCGAGTCAATTGCTCCATCATTGCACATCAAAAAAAAATTCCTAGTTTCGGTAGCCTCATGCACCAAGTACATTGAAAATACTTCTAAAATTCTGTATTTGAGTTTAAAAAAACTTACCTGGGGTTACCTCTGCCAAGTTGCCGTTGAAATGTGTGGACACAAGTTTCCTGTCAAGTTGATTTACCTGAGAAACACATCTGTATAAAATAATCTTTAAGTGGGAAAAAACCCCACGGTGATTGTTGTTGTATCGAAGTGTTACAGATTGTTGGCGATTGTAGTAGTGGTGGTTACTGCAGTGTTGACTGGTGGTTTTTAAGTGCCAGGTTAATTACAGAGCAACGTAAATTTTTGAAAAAGAATATACAACGGCAAACATTAAACTACATTAATACACCAATGCAAGTCAATAAAAAAATTTAAAAGCACATATAAAATATTAGGTAAACATAAGTTAAATAACAGATATAAAACATTAGGTATAAAACAGAAGATATAAAACAGAAAATATATAATAGGATATAAAACATGAGAAAATAAATATGTAAAACATTAAGATATAAACGTAAGACATAAAACATTAGAATCTATAAAACATTAAAATATAAAACAGGTATAAAACATTGCAAGATAAAACAAAAAAACATTATAAATATGAAACATTAGGAAATATAAATATAAAACATTATAAATATAAAACAAAATACATGAAACATTAGAAAATATATAAAACATTAGAAAATATAAACATTAGAATGCATAAAACATTGGGTATAAAACATTAGAAATAAAACATTAAAATATAAAACATTAGTTGGTATAAAACAAAATATAAAACAAGGTATAAAGCAAACATCAGAAGGTATAAAACATTAGAAGGTATAAAATGTTAGATATAAAACATTAGATAAAAAACATTAGATATAAAACATTAGAAGGTATAAAACATTAGATATAAAACATTAGATAAAAAACATTAGATATAAAACATTAGAAGGTATAAAATGTTAGATATAAAACATTAGATAAAAAACATTAGATATAAAACATTAGAAGGTATAAAATGTTAGATATAAAACATTAGATAAAAACATTAGATATAAAACATTAGAAGGTATAAAACATTAGAAGATATAAAACACTAGAAGATATAAAACACTAGAAGATATAAAACACTAGAAGATATAAAACACTAGAAGATATAAAACATTAGAAGATATAAAACATTAGAAGGTATAAAACGTTAGATATAAAACACTTGGCAGTATAAAATGGTTTAAAACAATATGGTTGGCAGTTTAAATAAATGCAAGAGGCAGTTTCATACATTAAGCAGGACAGTACTACCAAGGGTGACAGTAGCCTCAGGCTGATAGTGCCCCAGTGCTACCCAGGCTGATAGTGCCCCAGTGCTACCCAGGCTGATAGTGCCCCAGTGCTACCCAGGCTGATAGCCCAAGTGCTACCCAGGCTGATAATAGCCCAAGCACTACCCAGGCTGATAGTGCCCCAGTGCTACCCAGGCTGATAGTAGCCCAAGTGATACCCAGGCAAGAGCAGCACCCAGGTGTGAGCAGCACCTAGGTGTGAGCAGCACCCAGGTATAAATAGCCCAGGTATGAGCAGCACCCAGGTGTAGCACCTGAATATGAGCAGCACCCAGGTATAAACAGCCCAGGTATGAGCAGCACCCAGGTATGTGCAGCACCCAGGTGTAGCATCCTGGTATGAGCAGCACGCAGGTATGAGCAACGCTCACACACAAACATGTTCCCAAAATATAAATCTTACAAACACCAGTTTTATATAAAATAAATACATATAACAGAAGGTAAAATACACAGCAAGGAATACACGAAGAAATATTAACTTCATGTTAGTTGTCTTGGTTTAACTAACTACTTGCCCAATATAAGTGTTATGAGGTTACTGCTGAAATCATCCAGGGGTTGACAAGTTCAAATATCTTGCTGAGGTTGAGAAACTCAAATATCTTGCTGGGGGTTTAGAAGTTCAAATATCTTGCTATGGTTGTGAGGTTCAAATATCTTGCTTTGGTTGTGAGGTTCAAATATCTTGCTTTGGTTGTGAGGTTCAAATATCTTGCTGGGGTTGTGAAGTTCAAATATCTTACTGGGGTTGTGAAGTTCAGATTTCTGGAAAGATAAAATGCCCATTTCACTTGACTAACATGAAGCCTACCAAAAGGTAAATATTGGAAATACTTAAGTAGCACAGGATTGTAGATGAATGGTTCAGAGAACCGACACGTTGATAAATTAGACACATGTGCAACTCTTGGGTATCTTTAGTGAGGAAACGTTTCGCCACACAGTGGCTTCATCAGTCCATACAAAGGAGAAACTTGAACAGGAGGAGGAGGAGGTAATCAGTCCCTCAACCTTGAGTCGACGTGGTCAGTCCATCATTCTTGAATAGAATATGGCATATGTGTGGAGAAGTAGCTTATAAACCATAGGCAGGAGAGGTGCAGCAGTCGTAGGTGGTGTCACATTTGTCCCATGTGGAAGTAGGTCGTGCCCAAGGGTTAGGTTGGGAATTCTTCGCTTGCCTAACCCTTGGGCACGACCTACTTCCACATAGGACAAATGTGACACCACCTACGACTACTGCACCTCTCCTGCCTACGGTTTATAAGTTGCTTCTCCACACATATGCCGTATTCTATTCAAGATTGATGGACTGACCACGTCAACTCAAGGTTGAGGGACTGATTACCTCATTCTCCTCCTGTTCTTCACGTTTCTCCTTTGTATGGACTGATGAAGCCACTGTGTGGCGAAACGTTTCCTCAATAAAGATACCCAAGAGTTGCACATGTGTCTAATTTATCATCATAAGTAGCACAAGTTGTCAATGACACAAATGAGAATATCACAGGAAAGTACTAAACCCGTGAGGCTCGCACAGCACCTGGAGATGAGAGGTAATCTGGTTTGAGCTAAGGGCAGCTAGCTATAATTCTCTGGATCAAGAGCCTCACACTAGAGAATTATTATAATGGGGGAGAGCTAAACCCATAAGATTATACAGCACGTGTGTGGGGGGGGGGATGGAAGGTATTCAGTCAATTCAGGGAACTGGAGCACAGATCCAATTCCCTAGATCAAGAGCCCCTCACCAGCATCAAGGGGTGACTCTAGAGAAGGTGTGCTGCTCCACCACAAACTAACATGCTCAATAGTCCATCAATATTCCTAACACCCTTATCATCATGATTCCTAACACTCTTATCATCATGATTCCTAACACCCTTACCATCATGATTCCTAACACCCTCACCATCATGATTCCTAACACCCTCACCATCATGATTCCTAACACCCTTACCATCATGATTCCTAACACCCTTACCACCATGATTCCTGACACCCTTACCATCATGATTCCTAACACCCTTACCATCATGATTCCTAACACCCTTACCATCATGATTCCTAACACCCTTACCATCATGATTCCTAACACCCTTACCATCATGATTCCTAACACCCTTACCATCATGATTCCTAACACCCTCACCATCATGATTCCTAACACCCTTACCATCATGATTCCTAACACCCTTACCACCATGATTCCTGACACCCTTACCATCATGATTCCTAACACTCTTACCATCATGATTCCTAACACTCTTACCATCATGATTCCTAACACCCTTACCATCATGATTCCTAACACCCTTACCATCATGATTCCTAACACCCTTACCATCATGATTCCTAACACCCTTACCATCATGATTCCTAACACCCTTACCATCATGATTCCTAACACTCTTACCATCATGATTCCTAACACCCTTACCATCATGATTCCTAACACCCTTACCATCATGATTCCTAACACCCTTACCATCATGATTCCTAACACTCTTACCATCATGATTCCTAACACCCTTACCATCATGATTCCTGACACCCTCACCATCATGATTCCTAACACCTTCACCATCATGACTTAATTCACCATCACTACTATGGAGTGAATGATGATTCATGTGTTTCTTCTTTTCTGGGTCACTGCCTCAGTGGGAAACGGCCGATGTGTTAAAAAAAAAAGGGGGGGGTGAATTTTAAATACAAAATACTGTATGAATTTTGAGGAAGGAGCAGCATAATTTTTAATGTATTTTTAATAGCCTAATTAAAACTAAATAAGGAAAAAAAAGTTGCTTCAGACAACATATTTTGGATTTTAAAATGCACTGTGGAAATAAGCTAATTACTCTAGTTACTTTATCAAGTTTAAAGTCTATCTACCACATGAGAGTTTAATTAAGTTTGCATGTAACCTGTTGACTGTCAAGAATACTTGACAACTATCAGGGAGATTAAAATTTAACATTTATATACAACCCTCTTATATATAAAGTCCTTTCTAGGTTTCTCTTATATGCTTAAAGGTATATTTTTTGAATTTAATGTAAAAATTAATTATGTACCAAAAGAACTTAGAAAACTTGCCTAACCTTATTATAACAAGCGCAATTTAATTTAGCAAGTTTACAATAATTTAATAAACGAAATATATTTTTTTGTTAGGTTCAGAATGATTTTTGTGAAATTATTAAATATACAAATTTTCGCTTGCCTTATTTGGCAAGAAGAGCTTTGTTATTTAAACCAAAATCATAAGTTTTACCTATTCGGCACGACATACTAATACACACATACACGCATCTCCATGGGGAAGTGTGTAAGCCGTGCGTGTCTTAAGAGGAGAGTAAAATGCCGGGAGCAAGGGGTTAGTAACCCCTTCTGTATACATTACTAAATTTAAAAGAGAACTTTCACTTTTCTTTTTGGGGCACCACCCCGCCTTGGTGGGATACGACTGATTTGTTGAAAGAATACACACGCACACCGGCCGTCTCCCACCGAGGCAAGATGACCCGAAAAAGAAACACTTTCACCGTCATTCACAGTATCACCGTCTTCACAGAGGTGCACAGCTAAGACAGTTCAGATGTCACTCCAAACAGCAAATATCCCAAACCTCTTAAATTGTAGGCATTGTACTTCCACCTCCAGGACTCAAGTCCAGCTAACCTTTTTCCCTGAATACCTTCACAAAATATTACCCCGCAACTCAGTGTACACACGAAATATAGCATCTGTTTCCACTACACTATAAGGCAGATGACAAATTTTGTACGACATGAATATATAACAAGGTAGTCTGAGCTGTCTGACCCTTGTAGGTTTAGCGCTTCTTTTTTATTATAACTGATTATAATAAGCAGGTATTAAACCTCAGCAAACACTTCATAAACAAGTACCATATCTGGACCACACTTTATATTTGAGATACAGTGGACCCCCGGATTACGACATTATCAGATTACGTAAAATTCGGATTAAGTAGTTTTTGCGTCAAAATATTGGCTGGGTTAACGACAAAACTCGGTTCAAGTCATTCATCCTGAATGTGTCCACGTGGATTGAGCAGCCCGCCACTCTATGTATACAGCGTGTGCCGTTGTTTACAAGCCAGTGAGGACGATTCCACGCATGCATGCGGTAAATTTTGTATTATTCCATTGTTTTTAGTGCTTGCAACTGTTAAATAAGCCACCATGGACCTAAAGAAAGCTTCTAGTACCAGCCCTGTGATAGAGGGTGAGAAATACTATTGAATTCAAGAAAGAGATCATCGCAAAATATGAAAGTGGAGTGCATATCTCCAACCTGGCCAGGTTGTATAACAAACCCTATACAACCATCGCTACTATCTGTTGTTGTGAAAGGTGGAAATATGCTTACAAAACAGAGATCGCAAATACTCGAAGATGTGGAGAGATTGTTGTTGGAGTGGATCAACGAGAAACAATTATCAGGAGATAGTGTTTAGCAGTCAATTATACGTGAAAAGGCAAGGCAGTTGCATAATAATCTCATTAAGATAATGCCTGAAACTAGTGCTGATATTGATGAATTTAAGGCCAGCAAAGGCTGGTTTGGGAGATTTCAGAATCATAGTGGCATACACAGTGTGATAAGGCATGGTGAGGCTGCCAGTTCTGACAAAAAAAAGCGGCTGAAAAATATGTGCAGGAATTTAAGGGGCACATAGAGGCTGAACAATTAATACCTCAACAAGTGTTCAGTTGTGATGAAACAGGCCTCTTTTGGAAGAAAATGCCAAACAGGACCTACATTACTCAGGAGAAAAAGGCACTCCCAGGACACAGGCCTATGATAGACAGGCTTAATCTCATGTTTTGAAGTAATGCTAGTGGGGATTGCAAAATGAAGCCTTTACTCGTGTATCACTCGGAAACTCCCAGTGTTCAAGAAAAACAGTGTTGTCAAGACTAAATTGTGTGTGATGTGGAGAGCAAACAGTAAGGCATGGGTCACGAGGAACATATTCCATGATTGGTTCCATGATGTGTTTGGCCCCACTGAAAAATACCTCCTGGAAAATAAATTGGAACTCAAGTGTCTCCTGGTATTAGACAATGCTCCTGCTCATCCTCCAGACTTGGAAGAGCAAATGGTGCCAGAGTTTAGTTTCATCAGTCAAGTTTTTGCCTCCAAACACCACTCCTCTCCTCCAGCCCATGGACCAGCAGGTCATTTCAAATTTCAAAAAACTGTACACCAAAGCAGTGCTTTGAAGTGACCTCAGATATTGAAGTGACGCTCAGAGAGTTCTGGAAAGATCATTTCAGTATCCTCAGTTGCACAAACCTTATAGGTAAGGCTTGGGAGGGAGTGACTTGCAGGACTTTGAACTCCGCTTGGAGAAAATTGTGGCTAGAATGTGTACAAGAGGGGGATTTTGAAGGTTTGGGGCTGACCCTGAGGAGCCTATTCCAGTTGTGGAATCTGTTATGGTATTGGGGAAGTCCATGGGGTTGGAGGTTAGTGGTGAAAATGTGGAAGAGTTGGTGGAAGACGATAAAGAGCTAACCACTACAGAGCTGCAAGAGCTTGAGGTGCAACACCAACAGACCACAGCTCAGGAATTTCCTTCAGAGGAGGAAGAGAGATGGAGGAAGTTGCCTTATTCAAAGATTAAGGACATTTGTGCAAAGTGGATTGAAGTGCAAACCTTCATGGATGAACATCACCCTGACACAGATGTTGCAGGCAGTGCTGGCAACATCGACAATGACAATGTTGTGTCTCATTTTAGGGAAATCTTAGAGAGACGCCAGAAACGGAGTTCTCTGGACAGATTCTGTGTAGGAAAATGTATATTTTAACATCATTGTTTTGGTATTTTTGTTCTATAATAATTGTAACGGCTATTTCTCTACGTACCCCTTATGAATGTAAGTATCGATCCTGATATCAACCTCTTATTGAACAGCACACACAGTCCAAACAGTAATTTCCATTACTACACTTCTAGTCAGGCTAATACCCTTCTCAGTGTCAGCAAGAACATTACAGTCTTCAACTACAATGTTAGATCACTGAGTAAACACTATGATGACCTTATTACACTACTTAAGGACCCCAATGGAAATAAGTCACTCTGTCTGACTTTTTTGGGTTATCCTAGGTTCTCTACACATATGCTGCTATGTATGATAATTCTATGTAACTGTATTTGTGTATACCTGAATAAACTTACTTAAATGCTACTATAACTTTCATTATACTTACTGAAACCTGGCTCAGACAAGATCTGACAGACATATTTACCATACCTGGTTACACAGCCATACATAACTGTAGGCCCGACCAATCAGGAGGAGGCACTGCCATCTATTACTCTGATGAACCAGAATGTGTGAAATCAACTAATGTACGGGACGAAAACGGTGAATATATAATAGCTAAATTCACATCAAGAACACTTAAGAAACCTATAGCAGTTGGTGCAGTTTACAGACTACCATACTCAACACTTACACTTTTAGCAATAACCTTAGAAACATGATAATTGAGTCAGAGTTGAATAAACACCATCTGATACTAGCAGGAATTTCAACATCAACCTTATCCAAGCAATCGACCCTCCAGTAGTTGATTTCACAAATGCTATAAACAACAGCTTATTGCTACCCACTATAACAAAGCCAACAAGCATCTCTGACACTAGTGCCTCGTTACTCGACCATATCTGGATCAACATAATATCCCCACAACACCACAGACCACTATCCTATCTTTCTCATAACCAACTTATCTAAACTGCCTCAAGAAACAAGAAAGATCTCATTTCGCCTGCATGCTGAGACATCGATAAACAACCTAAAACTAGCACTAGGTGCCATTGATTCACAGAGAGAGCTAAATGACAGTAATAATATCAATAAATATATCAAAAAAATTTTACATAAATTCCTAAACCTCAACAACAAACATTGCCCAGTCAAAATTTAACAAGTCACAGAAAAGAGGCTAAACAGCCCATGGCTAACTAGAAGTATCCTCAAATCTATTAATAAAAACACCAAACTGAAAAGCAATTCAGATTAGGCTTAATTACTATAGAATTTACTAAAAGATACACATCAATACTCACAAAACTAACACGTAAATCAAAGCAAATGAATGAAAACAGATTTAGTGAAATGAAGGGTGACATGAAAAGTATCTGGCAAACCCCCTCCAAATTTTTGGGCTCAAGAAAACCGACTGGAATTAGAGAGATAGACTTAACTAAACCAGATGAACCTCACATGCAACCTATAGACACGGCCGACAAATTTAATGTCTTCTTCTCTACCGTAGGATCAAAGCTAGCGAGCCAAATTCCTAGCTCAAATACCCTTCCGAGCGAGTACCTCACTGGCAACTATCCAAACACTATTCCTATCTCCAACTAATCCCACTGAAGTCTCACTCATCATTAAATCATTAAAAAGCAAATCAGGTGATCTAGATAACTTGCCACCATTCATATATAAAAAAGCTGCACCAGAACTGCTGCCCATTATTGCAACAATGTTTAACAAATCTATAGCTTCCTCAACTTTCCCATCCATACTCAAGACAGCAAGGGTCACCCCGATCCACAAAGGTGGAGATCCAACTGATTTGAACAATTACAGACCCATATCAAACTTGCCCATACTATCCAAGATATTTGAAAAAATAATACACAAGCGACTTTACTCCTACCTTACATCCAACAACATACTTAACCCATGCCAGTTTGGATTTAGACCAAAATAAAAAAAAAAGCACGAATGATGCTATTATACAAATGCTTGACCTAATATATACAGCTCTCGATAAGAATGAATATCCCCTGGGGCTCTTTATCGACCTAAGAAAAGCATTTGACACAGCTGACCACAATCTCTTGCACCTCAAACTGTATCATTATGGCATAAGAGGACATTCTCTCGACTACCTAAAATCCTATCTTAACGACAGACACAAGTATGTGCATGCAAATGGAGTCAACTCTGCTATCCAACCTGTAGCTGTAGGAGTACCCCAAGGTAGTGTCCTAGGCCCACTCCTCTTTCTCATCTACATCAATGATCTCCCCAATGCATCCCAACTCCTTACACCAGTTCTATTCGCAGATGACAGTACATATGTCCACTCCCATTCAGACCAAGCTGTGCTTGAAAACACTGTAAACGATGAACTGCTAAAGATATATGCTTGGATGATGACCAACAAACTCACACTTAACATAGAAAAAACTTATTTCATGCTGTTTGGCAACAGAGCCTCAAATATTCGACTCTACATACTGTTAAATGGTTCCCCTATATCAAGACGCACAGAGGGCAAATTTCTAAGTCTTCTCCTTGACTGTAATCTTAAATTTCAGTCCCACACCCATCACATAGCCAAGAAAATTTCCAAATCAGTAAGAATCCTTTCCAAGACACGCTACTATGTATCACAAACGACTCTCCTTACCTTGTACCACTCTCTAATATATCCTTACCTCACTTATGGTATCTGTGCCTGGGGCTCAACCACAGTCAACCACCTTAGACCCTTAATCCAACAAAAAGCTGTTGTGCGGGTGATAACCAGCTCCTGTGCTAGACAGCACACTCCACCACTTTTCAAGACTCAACTTGCTTAATATACAAAACATACTCTCTTATTATTGTGCCTACTACATATACAGAACTTTAAACTCCACTCTAAACCCTTCCCCTAAAACTAATCCTCAACAGTTACAACAGAATGCACAGTCACAATACAAGGCATAAGGCCCTTTCCAACATCCCTCGAGTAAAACTCGCACTATGCAAGAACGCTGTGCACATAAAAGGCCCAAAGATCTGGAACTCGCTACCGTAACAAGTCAAGGATCCCCAGACAACTTATGAATTCAGGACTACTAAAAAAATCATCTTATCTCACAATATTAACCAAATCAACCAAACATCTACTGGCTAGTTTTATCACGTGACCTCCTGGCTTTTAATTCTGCCATTCCATAAAATATTACCACCTGCACCATTTCTTGTAAATTAGATTTTATACTTATTATACATAAGATTTATGAAGTCCAAATAAGATTGTAAAACAGCTAACCACTATTCTGTGTCTAGTTTTAAATAATAATTACTATGCACTATTATCTTATCTAGTTTTAATTAGTTACTATGTATTAGGATTAGTTTGCCCGAAATGCCTCGGCATGATAGTGGCTATCTTTGCACTTAGCAAATCAAGAGTTTAATTACACATTGTAACCTTTACAAAGAAATAAACTTATTATTATTATTTCATGTGAAAAAATTATTTTAATACTTTTGGGTGTCTGGAACAGATTAATTGGATTTCCATTATTTCTTATGGGGAAAATTAATTCAGATTATGACAGATTCGGTTAAAGACACGCTCTCTGGAATAGATTAATGTCATAATCCGAGAGTCCACTGTAAATTTAAATTTAGTAACAAAATTTATTGGGTTTAAAGCCTATCTACTACACAAAGGCTTAAAACCCAATAAATCATGACCTTTGTGTAGTAGATAGGCTTTAAACCCAATAAATCAATCATGACCTTTGTGTAGTAGATAGGCTTTAAACCCAATAAATCAATCATGACCTTTGTGTAGTAGATAGGCTTTAAACCCAATAAATCAATCATGACCTTCGTGTAATAAGCTTTTAACTCGGGAAATCACTAATGACCTTTGTGTAGTAGTAGTAGTAGGCTTTAAACCCAATAAATCATGATTTATTAGTAGATAGGCTTTAAGCCCAATAAATTATGACCTTTGTGTAGTAGATAGGCTTTAAACCCAGTAAATCATGACCATGACGTAGATAGGTTTTAAACCCAATGAAGCAATTATGACCGTGTGGTAGATAGACTTTAAACCCAATAAATCGATCATGACTTGTGTAGTAGATAGGCTTTAAAGCCCAATAAATTATGACCTTTGTGTAGTAGATAGGTTTTAAACCCAATAAAGTAATTATGACCGTGTGGTAGATAGGCTTTAAACCCAATAATTCGATCATAACCGTGTAATAAGCTTTTAACTCGGGAAATCACTCATGACCTTTGTGTAGTAGATAGGCTTAAAACCCAATAAATCATGACCTATCTACTACACAAAGGTCATGAGTGATTTCCCGAGTTAAAAGCTTATTACACGGTTATGATCGATTTATTGGGTTTAAAGCCTATCTACCACACGGTCATAATTACTTTATTGGGTTTAAAACCTATCTACTACACAAAGGTCATAATTTGTTGGGCTTAAAGCCTATCTACTACACAAATCATGATCGATTTATTGGGTTTAAAGTCCACCACACGGTCATAATTGCTTCATTGGGTTTAAAACCTATCTACGTCATGAAGGTCACGATTTACTGGGTTTAAACCTATCTACTACACAAAGGTCATAATTTACTGGGCTTAAAACCTATCTACTTCACGAACGTCATGATTTGCTGGGTTTAATAAAAAAGCGCTAAACCCACTAGGGTATTGGGTTTAAAGCCTATTTACTACACGGTCATTAAGGCTGCATGTAACCTATGCACCACCTGTCAAGAATGCTTTTAATACCTAAAATATTAACCAAAGTCCAGTAATACTGAGCAGGTGTTCAGTTTTTAACTCATCGCAAAATTACTAAGAAGTTCCTAAATCAATTTTTAAAAATTATAATCGTAACTAATCACTAAACCCAACGGGTCATACATAACCATAAAGCGCTAAACCTACAAGGGTCATACATTATAACCATAAAGCGCTAAACCTACAAGGGTAATATAACTATAAAGCGCTAAACCTACAACGGTCATACACCGTTAGGATCTCAAAGGGTTATACCCCTCCCCCCAAAAAATAGGCTTTTGGAAAATATGAATAAATTTAACTTACATCAACTTAAAACATGGCAACTGCAAAAAATTATACTAACAACTTCAAATCAGTTTAAAATAAACATTAAAATCAGAAATTACAAAAAACCTACATATACTATGACATTTAAATCTTAGTTTATTAATTCAACAAGGCATCCACCATATTCACGTATCCATGGCAACAAAGTCCATATATAAAACGCTGGATAATAAATTCATTATTCAGCGAATAATAATTTCAATTAAAATTTATAGTAGTGATATAAGTGCTGGTGATGGACTCTTGATCCAAGGATTTGGAGCACCCTTACCCTAATAAAAACCAACTAAAACATTTATAATGTAGAAATATCCCAGAATAAGTGTGAAAATATTTTGTATACTGAATATCTCTCAATAAGATAAGGCAAGATAAGATTTCGTTCGGATTTTTAACCCCGAAGGGTTAGCCACCCAGGATAACCCAAGAAAGTCAGTGCGTCATCGAGGACTAACTTATTTCCATTACGGTCCTCACTCTTGTCCTCAATGCATACAGACAGAGAACAAGTATATATATATATATATATATATATATATATATATATATATATATATATATATATATATATATATATATATATAATATATGCAATAAGATCACAGTAAACAGGTGATTTCAGAATATGCAAAACAACCACTCTGAAAGAATAGAGAAATTCCAAGCGCTTTCGTGACTACTCACATTATCAAGGAACTATGAAAGTAAAGCATCCAAGGAAGCTATATAAGGGGTCTGGCCGGCACCTCACTATCAGATCCCACAACGGTTTAAACACCTTACGCGCGCCGACCCAACTTGGATAGGTCCTTGGCACAACTCACCCCACAAACTATTCTACCCAAGAAATAAGAAATTTTAAAGATTATTTAATAATACACTGGACAAATAATCTTTAAAATTTCTTATTTCTTGGGTAGAATAGTTTGTGGGGTGAGTTGTGCCAAGGACCTATCCAAGTTGGGTCGGCGCGCGTCAGGTGTTTAAACCGTTGTGGGATCTGATAGTGAGGTGCCGGCCAGACCCCTTATATAGCTTCCTTGGATGCTTTACTTTCATAGTTCCTTGATAATGTGAGTAGTCACGAAAGCGCTTGGAATTTCTCTATTCTTTCAGAGTGGTTGTTTTGCATATATATATATATATATATATTATATATATATATATATATATATATATATATATATATATATATATAGATATATATACACATTGATATGCTATATACACACATTTTAAGTTTACATCAATCCCCACAACCCCTGGGGAATGGAATATATCCCCCGTAGAGCCTGGGGAATGGAATATATCCCGAGGAATGGAATATCCCCCATAGCTCCTGGGGAATGGAATATATTCATGACTACTGGGAATGGTGGCTCAGATTCATTGGATCAAGATCCACCGTGGCCATGGTCCAGAAAATTTAAAATAAACGATCACTTAAGTGGTAGTGAATGGTAAAGTGACAAGTTACAACCGATCATAAACGATCACTTGTAAGGGGTAAAATGACAAATTACAACTTAAACACTTACCACTTAGTGGTAATGACAGTTACAACCAATTACTTATAACTGGTAGTGACATACCAATTATTAGTGGTAAAGTGGTAAGTTGCAACCACTTATGTAAGTGGTACGTGACAATTGACAACCACTTACGTAAACATGTTACCATATTTTACAAAATTATTACTTCAGATATATATATACACTTTATATAACCATGTAAAAGCATTAGTTAATGTAAACGACCAGTAATTTTGAAGAAATGAGGATAAAATTCTTATCAGAGTGCCCCCCCCCCCCGCCACTTTTTCCCGCGCATGACTGAGGCGCCAGTTTTCGCGGGCTCCCGCACCACCACCAGTCACGTAGCCGATGAAGTGATTGGCTGAACGACAGTGACGTATGTTTGGCCAAGTGACGTCACGATTACTGATTGGCTGCTGGGTTTTGGCGCTCGAACCCGTGACGGCATAAGTTAACTCGAGACTAATTGGCTGCTGCTTCCCGCCAACTTTGTATTTGGCTGTGGCCAGGACATTTCGACGAGCTCTTGATCCAAGGATTTGGAGCACTCCCCCCCCAATAAAAGCAATTATATGTAGAAATAGTCCAGAAATGAGAAAATATTTTATATATTCTGAATCTCAATGTATATACAGTATACATGTATATATATAAACATTTCAAGTGTATATATACACTTGACCCACGCGTGGTTAACTTTTGAAACTCATTAATCATTTGGGGAGGGCTGAGTGACCTGGTTTTGCCCTTCCTAGCGCGGATTTTGCACATTGGCGCCAAGAACGAGAGTTAATGGCGCCAACTGAGCGCACATGCTGTGCCGTGGCATTTACGGGAAAGCGCTAAGCCCGTAGAGGGTCATACAGCGCCTGGGGAATGGAAGTCACTACTGGAAAGTGGTTCAGATTCCTTGGATCAAGATCCTGCCAGTCAAGGCGATATTAAAGGCCACTTCCAGAAAATATAAACTAACGACCACTTACGTGTGTGATAAAGTGTAAAAGTTACATTTATAATTGACCACATACAAGTGGTATTGCGATGCCATACTAAATTACCACTTAATTGGTGGTGACAAATTAAAAGACCATAAACGACCACTTATAAGTGACATTAGTGAAGTGACAAGTTACAACCATAAAGGACAAAGTGGTAAAACGACGTAAGTTACTACCCACCACTTACAATTTGTAGACATAATTTACCATTTAGTGCTAGTGACAACTTATATAAGTGGTACATAATTTACAGCCACTTAAGTGGTGACATTAAAAGTTCCTTACCATATTTTGCAGTATTACTATTTCAGATATACACACACTTTATATTACCATGTAAAAACAATGTAAATGACAAGTAATTTAGGAGAAATATGGGAAAAATTCTTACCAGAGGAGCGCGCGTCCTGACGCCATCTCCCGCGCATGACTCGAGGCAACAGTTTGCTCCCGCACCACCACCACTGTGGTGCGCTTTGATTGGCTCGTCAAGTGACGTCACGACTGCTGTTTGGCTGCTGGGTTTTGGCGCTCGAGCCCGTGACGTCATAGGATAAATCTAGGCTGTAATTGGCTTCTGCTTCCCGTCAACTTAGTAACTCTCGTTTTCATTGGCTGTGGCCAGAGCGGTGACATGCATACACCTGGCGGATGATGGGCTCTTGATCCAAGGATTTGGAGCAATCTCCCCCTAATAAAAATAAATATATTAATGTAGAAATAGCCTAGAATAAGGAAATATTTTATATGATTATCTTAATGTTCCTAACATGTATTATAAACATTGGCGCCAATTTATCGACGCACATTACTGCGCCACTATAAGTGTTACAGGGGCGTTACTCTAAACGACCACTTAAGTGATAGTGACAGCTTACCACTTACTAGTGACATAAGTAACATAAGTATGTGGTAAAGTGACAAGTTACAACTCATAAGTGGTGGTGACAATTTACACTAAAGACCTCTTATTAATGTTTCAACCGACCATAAACCAGCACTTACAAGTGGTAAAGTGACACAATAAATGGTGACAAGTGCAAGTTACATAAGTGACCATATAAAGTTAGCTGCTGAACTGAATTTCAACAAAACTGGAAGAAATATCAGTAATTCCAAAATTACTTTAAAAGATATATATACTGTTTATATGACCTTATAAAAGCATTAGTTAATGAAAACAACCAGTAATTTAGGCGATATAAAGGAAAAATGCTTACCAGAGGAGCGAGCACCCTCCCGTCATCTTCTCCCGCGCGTGACAAGACTCCAGTTGACCGCGGACTTATGCACCACCACCAGACTGCGACGTAGGAGCCTCTGAGCACTTTCATTGGCTGATCAACCGTGATGTATACATCCTCAGTAGTGACGTCACAACTATTGATTGGTTACTAGGTCTTAGCGGTCGAGTCTGTGACGTCATAGGTTAAATCGAGGCTTTAATTGGCTGCTGCTTCCGACCAACCTAGCAATTTTCGTTTTGTTTATCAGTGGCTCTTGATCCAAGGATTCAGAGCAACATTTACCTAATATAAAATGAATGTATACATTCGTACTGTACTTTAATCCCTTATTTGAGTTATAAGGAATTCTCCCCCTTAGTTTAGAGGCGACTTCCACCCTTAATGACTGCCAGGATTCAAGCCTAACCGAATTTGAATTATCCAACGATTTATTGACAAACCTCATATTTTTTTGCTGTTGCTATTGTTGCTGTTGTTGCTATTGCTGCTGTGGTTGCTATTGCTATTGCTGCTGTTGCTGTTGCTGTTGCTATTGCTGTTGTTGTTGCTATTGCTGTTGTTGTTGCTATTGCTGCTGTGGTTGCTGTTGCTATTGCTGCTGTGGTTGCTGTTGCTATTGCTGCTGTGGTTGCTGTTGCTATGCTGCTGTGGTTGCTGTTGCTATGCTGCTGTGGTTGCTGTTGCTATGCTGCTGTTGTTGCTGTTGCTATGCTGCTGTTGTTGCTGTTGCTATGCTGCTGTTGTTGCTGTTGCTATGCTGCTGTTGTTGCTGTTGCTATGCTGCTGTTGTTGCTGTTACTATTGCTGCTGTTGTTGCTGTTGTTGCTGTTGGCAGTGAGGCCACTACTGCTGGCACTGTTGGCAGTGAGGCCACTACTGCTGGCACTGCTGGTAGTAAGGTTACTACTGCTGGCACTGCTGGTAGTAAGGTTACTACTGCTGGCACTGCTGGCAGTAAGGTTACTACTGCTGACACTGCTGGCAGTAAGGTTACTACTGCTGGCACTGCTGGCAGTAAGGTCATTACTGCTGGCACTGTTGGCAGTAAGGTTACTACTGCTGGCACTGCTGGCAGTAAGGTTACTACTGCTGGCACTGCTGGCAGTAAGGTCATTACTGCTGGCACTGTTGGCAGTAAGGTTACTACTGCTGGCACTGTTGGCAGTAAGGTCATTACTGCTGGCACTGCTGGCAGTAAGGTCACTACTGCTGGCACTGGGCCTGCATCATGTGCTGATGCCGGTCTGGCACCAGCATTCAGTCAGGCAGTCAAGAGTAATAGTGGCACTTAAGTGCCTAGAAGTGAACCAGGAAAGGCTCGTTCAGCACCGTGAGTGAACAATTCTTGAACAATGTTCAATCGTATATATATCTGATTGAATTTATATACAGATATTATCTCTTTTACAATTCAACAACAACCACAATTCAACAACTATCACAATTCAACAACAACCACAATTCAACAACTATCACAATTCAACAACAACCACAAATCAACAACTACTACAGTTCAACAACAACCATAGTTCAACAACAACCACAATTCAACAACCACAATTCAACAACAACCACAATTCAACAACCACAATTCAACAACAACCACAATTCAACAACAACCACAATTCAACAACAAACACTATTCAACAACTACCACACTTCAACAACAACCACAATTCAACAACTACCACACTTCAACAACAACCACAATTCAACAACTACGCCTCAACATTGGATATCGAGACGCAAAAAGCGAGTGCAATTCTTTTGTTTTTGAACCAATGTTTTGGATTTTTTCAGTTCAGTTGTCAACACTTTCAACTGATACGGCAATTTTTTTTTTCTCCACCGAAGAAGACATGACATGCATGTCTGTGTGGCTAATGGCTGCCCGTCTTGTGGTGTTACGGACATTTTATTTACGTTTTTCTGATGTCATGGAGTATTTCTTTAGCTTAAGAGGGGTCAGGAAGGAACAATTGGAGGGAAATGTGGAGGAGGCAGGATTCACACATAGTTTTAAGAAGGGGTATGACAGTAGACGAGGCTAGGATGGAGAGAATAAGGCAAATGATAAGTTGTGAGGCATGGCCTAAGATTCGACCCCAGCAACAACATACAGGCCAATACATACACACACACACACACACACACACACACACACACACACACACACACACACACACACACACACAGAACTGGCAGGGAAGCCAGTTAATGAGATGATGGAATATGTAGCAACAATGTGCAAGGAGGCTGAGGAGAGGTTTGTACCCAAGGGTAACAGGAATAACGAAAAAGCCAGGATGAGCCCATAGTTCACCCAAAGATGCAAGGAGGCAAAAACCAAGTGTGCTAGGGAATGGAAGAAATATAGAAGGCAAAGGACCCAGGAGAATAAGGAGAGCAGTCGTAGAGCCAGAAACGAATATGCACAGATAAGAAGGGAGGCCCAACGTCAATATGAAAACGACATAGCAAAAGCCAAATCTGACCCGAAGCTGTTATACAGCCACATCAGGAAGAAAACAACCGTCAAGGACCAGGTAATCAGGCTAAGGAAGGAAGGAGGAGAGACAACAAGAAATGACAGTGAAGTATGTGAGGAACTCAACAAGAGATTCAAAGAAGTGTTCACAGAGGAGACAGAAGGGGCTCCAGAAAGACGGAGTACACCACCATGTGCTGGACACAGTACACACAACCGAGGAAGAAGTGAAGAGGCTTCTGAGTGAGCTAGATACCTCAAAGGCAATGGGGCCAGATAACATCTCTCCATGGGTCCTGAGGGAGCAGAGGCGCTATGTGTACCCCAAACAACAATATTCAATACATCTATCGAAACAGGGAGATTGCCTGACGCATGGAAGACAGCAAATGTGGTCCCAATCTTTAAAAAAGGAGACAGACATGAAGCACTAAACTATAGACCAGTGTCACTGACATGTATAGCATGCAAAGTCATGGAAAAGATTGTCAGGAGAAGAGTGGTGGAACATCTAGAAAGGAATGATCTCATCAGCAGCCAACATGGTTTCAAAGACGGGAAATCCTGTGTCACAAACCTACTGGAGTTCTATGACATGGAGACAGCAGTAAGACAAGAGAGAGAGGGGTGGGTGGATTGCATTTTCTTGGACTGCAAGAAGGCGTTTGACACAGTACCACACAAGAGATTAGTGCAAAAACTGGAGGACCAAGCAGGGAAGGCACTGAAATGGATCAGGGAATACTTGTCAGGAAGACAGCAGCGAGTAATGGTACGTGGCGAGGTGTCAGAGTGGGCACCTGTGACCAGCGGGGTCCCACAGGGATCAGTCCTAGGACCAGTGCTGTTTCTGGTATTTGTGAACGACATGACGGAAGGAATAAACTCCGAGGTGTCCCTGTTTGCAGATGACGTGAAGTTGATGAGAAGAATTCATTCGATCGAAGACCAGACAGAAATACAAAGGGATTTGGACAAGCTGCAGACCTGGTCCAGCAACTGGCTCCTGGAGTTCAATCCCACCAAGTGCAAAGTCATGAGGATTGGGGAAGGGCAAAGAAGACCGCAGACGGAGTACAGTCTAGGGGGCCAGAGACTACAAACGTCACTCAAGGAAAAAGATCTTGGGGTGAGTATAACACCAGGCACATCTCCTGAAGCGCACATCAACCAAATAACTGCTGCAGCATATGGGCGCCTGGCAAACCTCAGAACAGCATTCCGACATCCTAATAAGGAATCGTTCAGGATCCTGTACACCGTGTACGTTAGGCCCATATTGGAGTAAGCGGCACCAGTTTGGAACCCACACCTAGCCAAGCATGTAAAGAAACTAGAGAAAGTGCAAAGGTTTGCAACAAGACTAGTCCCAGAGTTAAGAGGTATGTCCTATGAGGAGAGGTTAAGGGAAATCAACCTGACGACACTGGAGGACAGGAGAGATAGGGGGGACATGATAACGACTTACAAAATACTGAGAAGAATTGACAAGGTGGACAAAGACAGGATGTTCCAGAGACTGGACACAGCAACACGGGGACACAGTTGGAAGCTGAAGACACAGATGAATCACAGGGATGTTAGGAAGTATTTCTTCAGCCACAGAGTAGTCAGGAAGTGGAATAGTTTGGGAAGCGATGTAGTGGAGGCAGGATCCATACATAGCTTTAAGCAGAGGTACGATATTGCTCATGGTTCAGGGAGAGTGACCTAGTAGCGACCAGTGAAGAGGCGGGGCCAGGAGCTTGGACTCGAAGCCTGCAACCTCAACTAGGTGAGTAACTAGGTGAGTACACACACACACACACCAGTGAAGAGGCGGGGCCAGGAGCTTGGACTCGAAGCCTGCAACCTCAACTAGGTGAGTACAACTAGGCGAGTATACACACACACACACACACAAACACATACACACACACACACACACACACACACAACAATCACCCTTTTCACATACACAAATCTCCCTTGAAGAGAGGTCTTCTTGCCCTTAAAATGAGGACATTTAAGGGACGTCGCACCTTTAAAAACGCAGTCCTGGTTAAGTGTGTAAAACAATCATCTTTTTGTACGCAAATCCGGGAAAAATTATACACACAGTCTTTTAAAAACATCAGATTATCCCTGAGCTGAAAATCGTGAGGGTCGCAAACTCATCAGCTGGACCTGAAACGTCTTCATCTTTCCCTTCTTATCTCTTCCCTTCGCTGCTCTCGTAGGGAGCGGAGGGTGGGGAGAGAGTCTTCTGCCTTTCTAGTCTTGACTCATACTCCTAGATGATTCATGACAGAAGTCGATAGTTCTCAGTAGATAGCCTCAGTGTGGATTCCCAAGTCATCTGCTACCTGTCCTCTTCCATGTACTTCAGTGTACTCTCATGTACCTCCACGTACTCAATCTCCACCGCAACTAGGAAAAGCTCAGTTCCGTCACAACAAATTCGACTGACTCCCACCTGCGACACACCTCTGACTAGCTGCGACTGTTCTGCCACCACCTGCGACACACCTGACTAGCTGCGACTGTTCTGCCACCACTTGCGACACACCTCTGACTAGCTGCGACTGTTCTGCCACCACTTGCGACACACCTCTGACTAGCTGCGACTGTACTGCCACGACCTGCGACACACCTCTGACTAGCTGCGACTGTTCTGCCACCATCTGCGACACACCTCTGACTAGCTGCGACTGTACTGCCACCACCTGCGACACACCTCTGACTAGCTGCGACTGTACTGCCACCACCTGCAACACACCTCTGACTAGCTGCGACTGTACTGCCACCACCTGCGACACACCTCTGACTAGCTGCGACTGTACTGCCACCACCTGCAACACACTTCTGACTATCTGCGACTGTTCTGACACCACCTGCAACACACCTCTGACTAGCTGCGACTGTACTGCCACCACCTGCGACACACCTCTGACTAGCTGCGGCTGTACTGCCACCACCTGAAACACACCTCTGACTATCTGCGACTGTTCTGCCACCACCTGCGACACACCTCTGACTAGCTGCGACTGTACTGCCACCACCTGAAACACACCTCTGGCTTGCTGCGACTGTTCTGCCACCTGCGACACACCTCTGATTATCTGCGACTGTTCTGCCACCACCTGCGACACGCCTCTGACTAGCTGCGACTGTTCTGCCACCACTTGCGACACACCTCTGACTAGCTGCGACTGTACTGCCAACACCTGGGACACACCTCTGACTAGCTGCGACTGTACTGCCACCACCTGCGACACGCCTCTGACTAGC
This sequence comes from Cherax quadricarinatus, assembly GCF_038502225.1. Lineage (NCBI taxonomy): Eukaryota > Metazoa > Arthropoda > Malacostraca > Decapoda > Parastacidae > Cherax > Cherax quadricarinatus. Next base: position 47,764,235 of record NC_091306.1, read on the forward strand.
TGCGACTGTACTGCCACCACTTGCGACACACCTCTGACTAGCTGCGACTGTACTGCCACCACCTGCGACAGACCTCTGACTAGCTACGACTGTACTGCCACCACCTGCGACACACCTCTGACTAGCTGCTACTGTACTGCCACCACCTGCGACACACCTCTGACTAGCTGCGACTGTGCTGCCACCACCTGCGACACACCTCTGACTAGCTGCGACTGTACTGCCACCACCTGCAACACACCTCTGACTTGCTGCGACTGTTCTGACTAGCTGCGACTGTTCTGCCACCACCTGCGACACACCTCTGAATAGCTGCGACTGTTCTGCCACCACGTGCGACACACCTCTGACTAGCTGCGACTGTACTGCCACCACATGCAACACACCTCTGACTAGCTGCGACTGTTCTGCAACCACCTGCGACACACCTCTGACTAGCTGCGACTGTACTGCCACCACCTACGACACACCTCTGACTAGCTGCGACTGTTCTGCCATCACCTACGACACACCTCTGACTAGCTGCGACTGTTCTGCCACCACCTGCGACACACCTCTGACTAGCTGCGACTGTTCTACCTCCTGCGACACACCTCTGACTAGCTGCGACTGTTCTGCCACCACCTGAGACACACCTCTGACTAGCTGCGACTGTACTGCCACCACCTGCGACACACCTCTGACTAGCTGCGACTGTACTGCCACCACCTGCGACACACCTCTGACTAGCTGCGGCTGTACTGCCACCCCACCTGCGACACACCTCTGACTAGCTGCGACTGTACTGCCACCACCTGCGACACACTTCTGACTAGCTGCGACTGTTCTGACACCACCTGCAACACACCTCTGACTAGCTGCGACTGTACTGCCACCACCTCTGACTAGCTGCGGCTGTACTGCCACCACCTGAAACACACCTCTGACTATCTGCGACTGTTCTGCCACCACCTGCGACACACCTCTGACTAGCTGCGACTGTACTGCCACCACCTGAAACTCACCTCTGGCTTGCTGCGACTGTTCTGCCACCTGCGACACACCTCTGACTAGCTGCGACTGTACTGCCACCACCTGCGACACACCTCTGATTATCTGCGACTGTTCTGCCACCACCTGCGACACGCCTCTGACTAGCTGCGACTGTTCTGCCACCACTTGCGACACACCTCTGACTAGCTGCGACTGTACTGCCAACACCTGGGACACACCTCTGACTAGCTGCGACTGTACTGCCAACACCTGGGACACACCTCTGACTAGCTGCGACTGTACTGCCACCACATGCGACACACCTCTGACTAGCTGCGACTGTACTGCCACCACCTGCGACACACCTCTGACTAGCTGCGACTGTACTGCCACCACCTGCGACACACCTCCGACTAGCTGCGACTGTACTGCCACCACCTGCGACAGACCTCTGACTAGCTGCGACTGTACTGCCACCACCTGCGACACACCTCTGACTAGCTGCGACTGTACTGCCACCACCTGCGACACACCTCTGACTAGCTGCGACTGTACTGCCACCACCTGCGACACACCTCTGACTAGCTGCGACTGTACTGCCACCACCTGCAACACACCTCTGACTTGCTGCGACTGTTCTGACTAGCTGCGACTGTTCTGCCACCACCTGCGACACACCTCTGAATAGCTGCGACTGTTCTGCCACCACGTGCGACACACCTCTGACTAGCTGCGACTGTACTGCCACCACATGCAACACACCTCTGACTAGCTGCGACTGTACTGCCACCACCTGCGACACACCTCTGACTAGCTGCGACTGTACTGCCACCACCTACGACACACCTCTGACTAGCTGCGACTGTACTGCCACCACCTGCGACACACCTCTGACTAGCTGCGACTGTACTGCCACCACCTGCGACACACCTCCGACTAGCTGCGACTGTACTGCCACCACCTGCGACAGACCTCTGACTAGCTGCGACTGTACTGCCACCACCTGCGACACACCTCTGACTAGCTGCGACTGTACTGCCACCACCTGCGACACACCTCTGACTAGCTGCGACTGTACTGCCACAACCTGCGACACACCTCTGACTAGCTGCGACTGTACTGCCACCACCTGCAACACACCTCTGACTTGCTGCGACTGTTCTGACTAGCTGCGACTGTTCTGCCACCACCTGCGACACACCTCTGAATAGCTGCGACTGTTCTGCCACCACGTGCGACACACCTCTGACTAGCTGCGACTGTACTGCCACCACATGCAACACACCTCTGACTAGCTGCGACTGTACTGCCACCACCTGCGACACACCTCTGACTAGCTGCGACTGTACTGCCACCACCTACGACACACCTCTGACTAGCTGCGACTGTTCTGCCACCACCTGCGACACACCTCTGACTAGCTGCGACTGTTCTACCTCCTGCGACACACCTCTGACTAGCTGCGACTGTACTGCCACCACCTGAGACACACCTCTGACTATCTGCGACTGCTCAGCCACCACCTGCGACACACCTCTGACTAGCTGAGACTGTACTGCCACCACCTACTACACACTTCTGACTAGCTGCAAGTGTACTGCCACCACCTGCGACACACCTCTGACTAGCTGCGACTGTTCTGCCACCTGCGACACACCTCTGACTAGCTGCGACTGTTCTGCCACCACCTACGACACACCTCTGACTAGCTGCGACTGTTCTGCCACCACCTGCGACACACCTGTGACTAGCTGCGACTGTACTGCCACCACCTGCGACACACCTCTGACTAGCTGCGACTATTCTGCCACCACCTGCGACACACCTCTGACTAGCTGCGACTGTACTGCCACCACCTGCGACACACCTCTGACTAGCTGAGACTGTACTGCCACCATCTGCGACACACCACTGACTAGCTGCGACTGTTCTGCCACCATCTGCGACACACCTCTGACTAGCTGCGACTGTTCTGCCACCACCTGCGACACACCTCTGACTAGCTGCAACTGTACTGCCACCACCTGCGACACACCTCTGACTAGCTGCGACTGTACTACCACCACCTGCGACACACCTCTGACTAGCTGCGGCTGTTCTGCCACCACCTGCGACTCACCTCTGACTAGCTGCGACTGTACTGCCACCACCTGTGACTAGCTGCGACTGTTCTGCCACCACCTGCGACATACCTCTGAATAGCTGCGACTGTTCTGCCACCACCTACGACACACCTCTGACTAGCTGCGACTGTTCTGCCACCACCTGCGACACACCTCTGACTAGCTGCGACTGTACTGCCACCACCTGCGACACACCTCTGACTAGCTGCGACTGTACTGCCACCACCTGCGACACACCTCTGACTAGCTGCGACTGTTCTGCCACCACCTGCGACACACCTCTGACTAGCTGCGACTGTTCTGCCACCACCTACGACACACCTCTGACTAGCTGCAAGTGTACTGCCACCACCTGCGACACACATCTGACTAGCTGCAAGTGTACTGCCACCACGTGCGACACACCTCTGACTAGCTGCGACTATTCTGCCACCACCTGCGACACACCTCTAACTAGCTGCGACTGTTCTGCCACCACCTACGATACACCTCTGACTAGCTGCGACTGTTCTGCCACCACCTGCGACACACCTCTGACTAGCTGCGACTGTTCTGCCACCACCTACGATACACCTCTGACTAGCTGCGACTGTTCTGCCACCACCTGCGACATACCTCTGAATAGCTGCGACTGTTCTGCCAGCACCTACGACACACCTCTGACTAGCTGCGACTGTACTGCTGTGAGGGAAAAGTTCAATAGATAGGAGTAGCGAGGGAGTATATAGTAACAATAGTTTCATTGCCGGCTACTTGTTAAGGTAGGGTAAGTCCAGCTCCCGTTATTCCCCCCTTCCTTTTTTCCCCTCCCCAAAAGTGATAGTTTGATTGCCGGCTGCTTGTTAAGGTAGGGTCAGTCTAGCTCCCGCTATCCCTTCCCCTCCCTCTTTCCCCCCCCCCCCAAAGGTGAAGTGTGGGGCTCCGGTCAAACAGTAAATCACTCGACTCACAGCTCCCAACACTACTGTAAGTACACGCCTGATCATATTTTAGTGGACTTATTGGTTGAAAGCTTTACTTTTGACCAATAATTAACTTAGTCCTTTCAGTCTTTATCTGTTAAATGTTTTAATAATCACCACATCTTTTAGGTATTGTACTTATCATGGAGAGTGATTTCTTAAGCAGTGGGTAATCTGTCTCTCTTTACAGCTTGGAATGACAGAGAGGGTCACCTGCCAACCAGCGAGAACAGAAGGAGACTGACTAACGTCCTGAGACGTCCCATGTTTAATTTACTTACCTGTTATGTAAGCCAACACAGCACCTAGCCCCTCATCATAGCAGAGGTAACGAACCTGTTTTCCTGTCATCTGAAGTAATTATCCACGGCTATACTCTGTGAAGAACGAGCCTGTGGTGGTCACCAACACCTGCTCCCCCCCCCCACATCAGCAACGGCTACGATTTCAACAACACGCAGTGTCACCAACACCTGACATCCCATTACCACGATATACCTATATTAGCGCTGAGTTCAAATGTAATTTTTTTTCATTTAATTTTTCATTTTTCTTTCAATTAGGATACCCAATCATGTTTTATTGTTTTACATTTTCCGTTTCTAAATAATAAAGTGTTTATCACTGTCTGTTATTACTTCTTTTTCTATTCATTAATTTTCCTAAGGAGGAGCCAGCCTCGGTAATACTGACTGAAGTTGTTACAGGGTTGAGTAAGCCTTCACAAGTGGCAACCTTGCCAGGATCAACTCTACTGAATCAAGATTCAATTCCATCTCGAATCTACCATTGGAACTTCAACGCCG